>NC_068565.1:30959415-31267823 GCF_025698545.1 Gossypium raimondii
GTGAAAATTTATGGTACTATTCCACTTCAAATTTAGTCAACATTATTATAAATTTAACCCAAATGAAAAATTAGTCACCATATTTAAATGCATTATATCAAAATTAAAATAATTTTACAAATAAATAATATTAAAATTATAAAATATTAAATTGTTAAGCTTAAAATATAGTTTTAGAAAAAAAACATATTAACATCATTTATTAAATTAAATTTATATTTTTCAAATATACAATAAAATTTAATTAAACGAAAATATTAATAAATTTAACATTAAAATAAATTAATTTAACAATGTATAAATTAAATAATCTATAAATATATTAATATTTTTAAATTATAATAAATTAATATTAATTTTCAAACCATAATAATTTTTTTTATTGTAATATTAAGTTTTTAAGATTAAATAACGTTAATATAATTTATTATAAATTAGCTAAATATTTTGTAATTACATTTGGTGGGCGTCAAAACCACTAAAAATAAATTTCTGCGACAAAATATAGTAAATAGCAGTATAAAGCAGTAGGGCCGAATCCACAGGGATTGACTATCAAATTTCGCCTTTTTCCATGATCAGAATCGCTGTCACGGTCACAGCCGTGCCCACGACCTGTGCGTAGAAATGCTAAAAATAAAAATAAAAATGAGGCGTTTAAATTGATTAAGATAATAAAATAAAGAAATACGAAAAATAAAATAAAAACAGATTTGAAAATTCAAAAATAAATTTAAGAAAATAAAATAAATGGATAAATAAAATATTTTTTAAGTTTAGCCTTAACTTCAGTGTACTCCAATCTTAAATCGATCCTTGAAATAAATTTTCCCTTACAAGCAATAAGCTGGTTATAGCGACCTATAACGTCCTGATCACCAACTTTTCCTTATGTAGTCAATCCCGGTATGACTTGCAAACTGACTCTTGCCAAATTTCTAATTGCGATACACATGTTCGCAATTTAAGATTTCGACGACCTTGCGATCTGAAAAGCCCAACTCGAATCGACGGCCTTAACCGCGTGGGTTATTTAAATTCGATCTCTATCTCCTTTGAAGAAATCCAACTAGTTTTTCCCACCTAGACACGCCAATTTGTTTGTGGGAATTCGAACACAACACGGCCGATTCGTCTTCCCAACTGTACGCCAAACAACTCCAACACAACGTGCACTTTTTGAATCGAAGCTGAATCAACTTTAAGGGACAAATTTGTACTATCCCATATACTGGAGAGATAGAAAATACTACATTGAGAGGTTTTTCTGAGCGGGTTCGTATCTCACGATGGTTTTGTTGGAGTAATTTTCAGGCTAAAGCTAAAAAGAGTTTAGTTAATCATAAAAAGAATCATGCTTGAAAATAAATTATTTAAATAGAATTGTGGAAAGTGGGAATGGGAAGGGCTTGAAAGGCAAATAACCAAAAAGTTGAAAGTAAAAGAAAAAGAACTAAAATAGCATAATGGAGCACTCACGTAGGAAGGGAGAAAAAAATAAAGAATGTGTTAAATGCCATAGGTAAAGTGTGTGTTCAATTGACTGTAGTCACTAGGTATTTATAAACACTTTTAGTGTTAAAATTTAGCTAAATTTTTTTCTAAATATTATCCCTAAATAACCCTAAATATTATTACTAAATACTTCTAAATATTATCACTAAATAATTTAAAATTTAAAAATTAAATTTAAACTAGAGACTAAATTTAAACTAATTGCAGAGTTGTAACAATATAAAAAATCCTTCGATCTTTATCCAGACACTTTTTAAAAGAAATCTTCAATCCTTCAATCTTTATCCAGTCATCCTTGAATCTTCAATCTTTCAATCAAGCCCTCCTCTTTGCTTTTTGTTCCAATTTAGCTCCTTTGTGTAAAAGTTTGAATTTAGCACACTAACTTCATTCCTGATTAGAAAAATCCAAATTTAATAGCATTTTATTTGATAATTAGCCAAAAATAAATATATTAAAAATACGAATTTATCTTGCTATCAAATTCCCCTTCTTAGCCGATGCTTGCCTTCAAGCATGATATCCATTAAAAATAACTCGTCAATCCTTTTCAAAATCAGAATCCTCTTTCCTAGTCAAGCATACTTCAAACAATTGGGTACAATTAGGTGAATAGAAAGTAAACAATTGCTAAACTCAATCAATAAGCATTTTATAAAATCTTGAACAATATGTCAAATTCAACTATTTCACTAAATTTAGGCTTAACCAAACATGCGAAATGATCATACCCGACATATACTTTTATCAATATTTTATTTTTTATTTTTTCATACGTAGTCAAGTCTTTTGATGCAAAGTGAGATGACAACCTAAGCACCTCACCTCGGTTACTCAACCCGACACATTCTCTTTATTTAATTATTTATTTTTAACAAGTTCGAGACATAATCAAACCTTTTGACGTGAAACGAGATGACAACCCAAGTACCTCATCCCTGTTACTCAATTTCATATGTCCCTACTTGGTTTATTTCTCCTTTCTCAAGGCAAATCGGTTAGCGGAGTGTTCCAAGTTTCGGCTCGTCACCAAACCTTTTGACGCGAAATGAGATGACAACCCAAGCACCTCATTCTAGTTACTCAACTTGGTCACATTTTTGAATCTTCACTCTTAACCAAGCTATTAGCAACTTTATTTAAAATGAGTACTTTCATTAGGCAAGTTTAAAAAAACCCAACAATTTTCATGAAATATCGACTAAGGCATAACATTTTCAATTCTACAAAACATTCATTGATCAAGCAAGCAATAGTTATTTATGATTCACCCACTTATTTAAATAAACTAAACATAAGAATTAGAGGTTTATTTTCGAAACTGATAGAAGGTTTGCGCGTGGACCAAGATCGAGCTACCAAGTCATGAGAAAACTCCTACGAAAGGCTCTAAACGAGCAGATCTGAAACGAAACAGCAAGATCAGTTTTCAGAATTTCCAGATTTAAACTTAGAACCCTAAAACAGCAAGAGATGAACAAGAAACGAAAGCACTTATGAAAGAGATTTCGTGGAAGCCAATAACACGGAATAGCAATTTAGATCAGCTCCAATCTGCCGAATCTGAAAGAACAACACAAAACAGTAAATTAACTTTATAATTCCAGCAAAACCGATTGGACAGAAAATAGGGAATTGGGACGTCAAGAGCAACTGAAATTGAAGAGATGAGAACCTTTCTTGATGTCAAATATCATGCAAAATAGATCTGGATCTTTGAGAATGGGCTGAAACGAACAAGGATAATTAATTATGAAACTAAAGAAAATAGGATTTAAGAACGATTTTTTTTCAGCAAACCGAATTTAATTGGGAATAGGATTTGCAGCCGATAAGATCAATTAAAAGGGACAACAATGAACGTTTCTTGCTGCCAATAAGACCACCGAATAAGACCTTGAAGATTTTGATGGCTGCAAAACAAAGGAATAAAAAGATTAGTCAAAGGAATTCAACGCAAATAGCAAGAAAACTTAAAAGAACGAACAGCAATAAAAATTAAGATAAAGTCCTAAGGATCCTTGAAATCCCGAAAGACTTCACAAATCCCTTCAAACGGCTCTAATCTCCCCTCCAAAGAATATAAATGAAAAGAAGAAGGTTGAAGATGTCTCCCACAATCAAAAGATTGTTGAAACAACTTCTAAAGAAAGCTCAAGAGAGAATTCTTGGAGAAAATCTCAAAGAAAATTCTGCACTTTAACAAATCTGAAATTTTAATGTATTTGAGTAGTGTATACAAGGGGTGGCCGGCCATCACTTATATAGGCCTCAAACTAATCCTAACCTTATTAGAAAACTTAAAAATTAACCCTAAATAATAAAAATAATAAAAGAATTTCGGCCTAACACTTAAATGGGCTGTTTTGGGCCGAATTTAACATGTAATATCGCTAGAGCCTAAAAAATTAAATTAACAAATAAAATGTTTACAAATTGGGCCCTTTGACATTTTGGCCTGATTTTCAACTAAGTTTGTATGGATTTCTTGATTGGGCTGGGAATTTGCTTATTGGGCCTCGCCTTCAAGAATTTGGGCTTGTGATCCATCTTTTACCGAAATTAGGTCGTTGATGCTCGTAACAGAGATCCAATGCGTTTTGGCTGCAAGATTCAGTTTCTTGGATCAAGATTTCCAAGATTTGAAATCTTGATTTTCTTGATTCTTGAAATCGCTTCAAACAGTAAAATTGGACCAAGATTCGGTTTCTTGATTTTCTTGAAAACAAGAAAGTGAATCTTGATTTTCTTGTTCTTTCGTGTATGCATCTAAGGCCTTGCTAACAAACTCTTGAATGGTCCCATTTAGTTTGGAACGCATTTGTCAGGCCTTGATCTCGTTATTGGGCCTTGTGGTAATTTGAGCCCATCACGTTCTTGAACTTGGATTGGGCCTTTGTGACTCGTATCATTCCCCCCTTCCTCAAAAAGATTCGTCCTCGAATCTGAAAAATCAAATGGGGACAAGTCAGCCACATTAAAAGTAGAGCTTACGTTGTACTCACCAGGTAGATCAATTTTATAGGCATTGTCATTGATCCGCTCGAGTACTTGGAAAGGCCCATCGCCCCTTGGGTCCAACTTGGTCTTTCTTTTAGTAGGAAATCGTTCTTTCCGCAAATGGAGCCAAACCTAATTCCGGGTTCTAGTACAACCCGTTTGCGCCCCTTGTTTGCTTTGTTGGTGTTAGCATCATTTGTTTTGACTATTCGTTGCCTAGCCTTCTCATGTAAGGATTTCACCAACTCAGCTTTCTGTTCGCCATCTAAATTAATAATATGTTCAAGAGGTAGTGGCGCAAGATCAAGTACTGTTAGTGGGTTAAAACCATAAACAAGTTCAAATGGAGAATAACCAGTTGTAGAATGAATAGATCTATTATATGCAAATTCAACAAATGGTAGACATTCTTCTCAATTTCTAATGTTCTTTCCCACAACAGATCGTAATAAAGTCCCTAAGATCCAATTAACTACTTCAATTTGGCCATCAGTTTGGGGGTGACATGTAGTAGAATAAAGTAATTTAGTACCAAGCTTACCCCACAATACCTTCCAAAAGTGGCTAAGGAATTTGACATCTCTATCAGAAACAATTGTTTTAGGGATGCCATGAAGTCTTACCACCTCTTTGAAGAATAAGTCTGCCACATGTGTAGCATCATCTGTTTTGTGACAAGAAATAAAATGTGCCATCTTTGAAAACCTGTCAACAACAACAAATATACTATCTCTTCCTTTCTTAGTTCGAGGCAAACCTAGAAAAAAACCCATGGATAAATCTACCCAAGGTGAAGTAGGAATCGGTAAATGAGTGTAAAAGCCATGAGGCATTACCTTAGATTTTGCTTGTTTGCATGTAATGCACTTGGAACATACCTTTTCCACATCCTTCTTCATATGTGGCCAATGAAAGTGTTCTTGCAAGATATCTAGTGTTTTGGCCACTCCAAAATGTCCCATTAAACCTCCACTATGGGCTTCATGAATCAATAAATCTCTCATGGAACATTTTGGTACGCATAACTTGTTTATTCGAAAAAGAAAGCCATCTACAAGATAAAACTTTTCAAAAGCAGTATGTCCACAATTCTTATAGATATGGCCGAAATCAGCATCATCATCATATAACTCCTTAATATGTTCAAACCCTAAGACTTTAGCATTCAATGTAGTTATTAAAGCATATCGTCTAGACAAAGCATCTGCAACTACATTATCTTTACCTGTTTTATATTTTATCACATAAGGGAATGTTTCAATGAATTCTACCCATCGGGCATGTCGTTTATTCAACTTACCTTGTCCCTTTAACCATTTAAGGGATTCATGATCTGTATGTATGACAAATTCATTAGGCAGCAAGTAATGTTGCCATACTTGGAGTGCACGAACCACTGCCAATAGTTCTTTGTCATAAGTCGAGTAGTTTAATTGTGCACCATTCAATTTCTCACTAAAATAAGCAATAGGTTGCTTATCTTGCATTAAAACGGCGCCAATTCCAATTCCTGAAGCATCACACTCAAGTTCAAAAGTATTAGAAAAATTAGGTAATTTAAGAAGAGGAGCAGAACATAACTTAGCTTTTAGGGTCTGAAAAGCCTTTTCTTGGGTTTCACCCCATTTGAAACCCATTGATTTCTTTATAACCTCTGTCAATGGGGCAGCAATAGTAGAGAAATCTTTCACAAATCGTCTATAAAAACTAGCTAAACCATGGAAAGATCTCACCTCAGTTACCGATTTAGGAGTCGGCCACTCCTTGATTGCCTTAACTTTGTCCTCATCGACATGAATACCTTGAGCACTAACTATGAAACCTAAGAATATTAGTTTATCACAACAGAATGTGCATTTATCAAGGTTGGCAAATAACTTTTCAGCTCGTAGAATATCCAAAACGGTTCTAACATGGAAAACATTATCATCTAATGACTTGGAGTAAATTAAAATATCATCAAAGTAAACTACTAAAAATTTACCTAAATGAAGCCTTAAAACATGATTCATTAATCTCATAAATGTACTAGGTGCATTAGTAAGGCCGAAAGGCATAACTAACCATTCATACAATCCAAATTTTGTTTTAAAGGTTGTTTTCCATTCATCCCCTTCCTCATTCGAATTTGATGATAACCGCTTTTTAAATCAATTTTAGTAAATATAACTGAACCATGTAATTCATCAAGCATATCATCAAGTCTAGGAAGTAGATGTCGATACTTTACCTTTATCTTGTTGATTGGGCGACAATCAACACACATACGAAACGTACCATCTTTCTTTGGCACCAATAAGATAGGAACAACACAAGGGCTTAGGCTCTCACGAATGTCTTTGTCTAGTAATTCCTCAACTTGCCTTTGCAATTCCTTTGTCTCATTGGGATTGCATCTATAGGCTGGTCGATTTTGGATTGAAGCTCCGGGTACTAAGTCAATTTGATGTTCTATCCCTCGTAAAGGTGGTAAACCTTTAGGGGCTTCACTAAAAACATCCTCATAATCCTGCAAAAGAGATTGAAACACATTAGGAAAATTTTCGTTAATGTTAGATAAAGATAAATAATTTTACCTAAACCTCACAAGGATACAAGGCTGTTTATTAAGTAGGGCTCTCTTCACATCTTTTTTTGTTGCCAAAAGATTTTTTCCGCTCATTTTACCACTAGTGGATTCACTCACCTTTGGGCTTTTTAAATTTTGACTTTTTCCACTATTAGCCTCTTTTCTCTCTGTCTTTTGTACTTGCTCTTTCTCCCTTACCCCCTCACAAAATTTCATCATCTTTAATTGATCTTTATATACATCAGTAGGATTTAAAGGAGCAAAAGTGAATTTCCTACCTTTAAACACAAGGGAGTATCGATTAAGTTTACCTTGGTGTGTAACATCATGATCAAATTGCCAAGGCTGTCCAAGGAGCAAGTGTGCCGCATGCATTGGGACCACATCACACTATACTTCATCCTCAAAATTGCCGAGCTTAAAAGTGACCAAGGACTATTTTGTAACTTTAACTTCGGAGCATTCATTAAGCCACTGAAGGTGATATGGCTTAGGGTGTTTGGTAGAAGGCAACTTTAAAGAATCCACCAAATAGCTACTCACTACATTCGAGCAACTCCCACTATCAATAATGAGTGAACATAAGTTACCTTTAATAAAACACCGAGAATGGAAAATATTGGTCCTTTGGCTATCATCACCTTTCATCTGAATGTTAAGGGTTCTGCGAACTACAAGGCATTGAAAATCAGCAAAGTCCCCTTCTTTTGGTGGTTCGACCAACTCTTCGCCATTATCACTGTCATCCACAAGTTCTGGCATATCTGGATCTGTTTTATCAGAGTCGGAAGTGTACTCACCATTATCTTTCAGAAGAAGTAATCTCGTGTTAGGGCATTCCCTACTATAATGACCACGCCCTTTGCACTTAAAGCATTCAATCTCACGAGTCCTCTTCGCACTCGAATCACCTAAATTGGGCTGCTTAGAAGGTGTTTGCGTTTTAACAGGAGCCCTTTTTTCCAATCTGATTGCTTACTTCCATTACCCAAAGAAGACTTAATAGTAACAAAAGGTGATTTTGAACTCTTAAAATCAGAATTGGAATTGTTACCTCGGTAATATTGTGAAGTAGAGAAGGAACCAAACCTTTGTTCCTTTAGTTGTTGCTCGATCTCAATGGCTTTATGAACTGCTTCTTCCAAATCAATGTAAGTTTGAAGCCGCAATGTATTAGCTATCAGCCTGTTCAAACCATCAATAAATCGAACCATAGTTGTTTCCTCATTTTCCTCCACATTAGCTCTCTGAATGAGCATCTCCATCTCCTTAAAATATTCATCCACCGTCCTACTACCTTGAATAAGTCTTCTCAGCTTTGTTTTGATCTCTCTATAGTAGTGAGGTGGAATAAACCTTTTACGCATAATCTGTTTCAACTCATCCCAAGTCGAAATCTCACCTTCATAATTCCGATGACGATTTACCCCAAGTTAAGTCCACCAACTTAATTCATAATCTTAAAATTCTAGCGTTGCTAATGCTACCTTTTCATCATCCGGACATTTATAATACTGAAACATAAGTTCAATCTTAGATTCCCATTCACAATAAGCTTCAGGATCATTCTTACCACGAAATTGGGGAGTTGTGAACTTTGGTTTTGCCAACGAAGGTTGTCCACGATCATAAAAATCAAAATCAGTCCTAGTGACACGTCGAGGACCGTGCCTATGAGCAGCAGGCTGGCTATCCATATATTCTTTAATTGGGTCTCGATATTGAAACTCTTGATTCAATCGCACTCATTGATGGTAGCAGTCAAAGCTCAAAGTGTAGCAGCCTGTTCTTCCAACTGTTGTTGGAATTTTTTAAATGTGTCATCATTATTATCACCTTTAGACATTTTCAAAAATCTGCAAAAAATAAACACTCAACACTCAAAAATAAAAGTTAGCAAACCTCACCGTTAATCACTCAAAAAGAAAACCAAATTCTCAATAAGGTAGAATTCAGGCTTGTGAGTTCTTTAGTAGAGTTTATATCAACCAATTAGAGAGTGTATGAACCGTACTACCAAAGAATCCTAATTTGCACTAGGATGCCAAAAATGGACGAGACACCAACTAATTTGTGTTGCACCGAGGAAGAATTGTGCACACTTTAAAAATCCTACTAACACAAGAAACAAGAAGGTGTTAGATAGTGTAAAGGAAAAACAAAGGCAAACAAATGAAAACCTAAAGCTAAGAATCAATAAAAATTGCTGAAAATAGAAAACTCGAAAAACTGCGGAGTAACTTGACAACTTCGTTCGAGGTGTTCCCGATCTCCAAAAATCACAAAATTAAATCTTTGAATTTTTGATCCGAAAAGTTTGGGCACCAAATTCAATCTGCTGAATATTTTTTTAAACTTTTATTGGATTTCATATTTTTTGATTTTTTTGAAATTTTTGACTGATTTTTTTGCGGGATTAATTTTTTTATATTCAATAACAGTGCCACAAATATGTATGTAAAATTTAAGATTAATCAGACAATGTTTACCCACTAAAATGAATTTTTTCGAAAACTTTTTCTGGGTAAAACTCCTGTTTGTAGTTTAAAAAATAGAGATCAGTTTAGAAATCAACCAAGAACACCCAAAACGCCCAAAATATGATACCAAATGATAGAGGGTTTGCGCACGGACCAAGATCGAGTTGCCAATTCACGTGAAAACTACTACGAAAGGCTCTAAACGAGCAGATCTGAAACGAAACAGCAAGATCAGTTTTCAGAATTTCCAGATTTAAACTTAGAACCCTAAAACAGCAAGAGATGACCAAGAAATGAAAGCACTTATGAAAGAGATTTCGTGGAAGCCAATAACACGGAATAGCAATTTAGATCAGCTCCAATCTGCCGAATCTGAAAGAACAACACAAAACAACAAATTAACTTTATAATTCTAGCAAAACTGATTGGACAGAAAATAGGGAATTGGGACGTCAAAAGCAATTGAAATTAAAGAGATGAGAACGTTTCTTGATGTCAAATATCATGCAAAATAGATTTGGATCTTTGAGAATGGGCTGAAACGAACAAGGATAATTAATTCTGAAACTAAAGAAAATAGGATTCAAGAACGATTTTTTTTCAGCAAACCGAATTTAATTGGGAATAGGATTTGCAGCCGATAAGATCAATTACAAGGGACAACAATGAACGTTTCTTGCTGCCAATAAGACCACCGAATAAGACCTTGAAGATTTTGATGGCTGAAAAACAAAGGAATAAAAAGATTGGTCAAAGGAATTCAACGTAAACAGCAAGAAAACTTAAAAGAACGAACAGCAATAAAAATTAAGTTAAAGTCCTAAGGATCCTTGAAATCCCGAAAGACTTCACAAATCCCTTCAAACAGCTCTAATCTCCCCTCCAAAGAATATCAATGGCAAGAAGAAGGTTGAAGATGGCTCCCACAATCAAAAGATTGTTGAAACAACTTCTAAAGAAAGCTCAAGAGAGAATTCTTGGAGAAAATCTCAAAGAAAATTCTGCACTTTAACAAATCTGAAATTTTAATGTATTTGAGTAGTGTATACAAGGGGTGGCCGGCCATCACTTATATAGGCCTCAAACTAATCCTAACCTTATTAGAAAACTTAAAAATTAACCCTAAATAATAAAAATAATAAAAGAATTTCTACTAACACTTAAATGGGTCAATTTTTGGGCGAATTTAACATGTAATATCTCTAGAGCCTAAAAATTTAAATTAACAAATAAAATGTTTACAAATTGGGCCCTTTGACATTTTGGCCTGATTTTCAACTAAGTATGTATGGATTTCTTGATTGGGCTGGGAATTTGCTTATTGGGTCTCGACTTCAAGAATTTGGGCTTGTGATCCATCTTTTACCGAAATTGGGTCGTTGATGCTCGTAACGGAGATCGAATGCGTTTTGGCTGCAAGATTCGGTTTCTTGGACCAAGATTTCCAAGATTTGAAATCTTGATTTTCTTGATTCTTGAAATCGCTGCAAACAACAAAATTGGACCAAGATTCAGTTTATTGATTTTCTTGAAAACAAGAAAGTGAATCTTGATTTTCTTGTTCTTTCGTGTATGCATCTAAGGCCTTGCTAACAAACTCTTGAATGGTCCCATTTAGTTTAGAACGCATTTGTCAGGCCTTTGATCTCGTTATTGGGCCTTCTGGTAATTTGAGCCCATCACATTCTTGAACTTGGATTGGGCCTTTGTGACTCGTATCAAAAACGAATTAAAAAATTATTCTTAGCAAAACACATGCAAAGAAGAAAGTATGGCATGATCATAATCCCCCTACTTAACCCACATTACCTCCAATGTGCAAAAAAAATAACAAGAGTGGAGAAAAGCGTACTCCCCATTTGTACTTAATAGGCCGGAGGACGGAGGAAGTGACCGCTTTGTGAAATGGTGAGGATGGTTGAGATGTTGGCTTTCATTGTTTTGAGGCGAGCTTCAATGCGATGAAGTCGTTCATCTACAGCTGAAGGTCGTTGCTCCTGCAAAATAGCACGATCAAATAGATTAAAATAATATTTTATTTAATTCTCAAACTAAACTAGAATTAAATATTAAAATAAATAAATAAATAAATAAATAAATAAAATGTGGGTTACCTCCCATAAAACGGTTTTGTTTAACGTCGTTAGCTCGACGACCTGAGTGTTATTAGTTTGGTTTCTCAAGAATTAATTCTTTCATTATGTGCACTTGGAAATTTTCAATTATTGGTGGATTAAGGCACCTTTGAGCTTCTCCGTTCAGGTTTACCTTTTCCTCTATCGAAATCTTTAAATGTTTCGATAGCGTTTTGAGTTCTAGTTCTGAAACTTGTAAAATAGAATGCAAGAGTTTAGTTTTAGAAGGAGAAAGTTCAAAATATTTACCTTGACTTTTAGGAAATTGTGGAGTCTCCAATAGAATAACGATTTCACAAATCGGTTCTTTGAACGTCATTAACTCTTCCAATTGATCCATCGTATCGAGGTCTAAACTATTGCAAAGTACAGTTTGTAACCCATCCTCTTCATAATACTCAAAATGAAATTTTGTTAGTGCTTCAATAATATCAGCACTAGAAATATTCGACATCTTTTTGGGTTGGCTTATCGCCTCATAAACATTAAATTTTACCACCTCACCGTCGAATTCCATAGTGAGGGTTCCACTTCGAACATCAATTTTTGTATGTGCGATACTTAGGAATAGTCTCCCGAGTAAAATATCAGAAGCATTTCTTGAGCGGTCGTCCTCCATATTAATGATGTAAAAGTTTGTAGGAAAAGTTAGTTCATTTACCTTTACGATGACATCTTCCAGTACCCCTTCTGGATATATGCATGGCCTGTTTGCCAATTAAATAATCACCCCTGTTTCTTTCAAAAGACTCGTGTTTAGTAATTTAAAAATAGATAAATGCATTACATTAATAGGTGCTCCTAAATCACACATGGCTTTCTTTATGCCAATATTACCTATTTTGCAGGATATAGAAAACATACCTTAGTCCTTACACTTAGGCGGGATTTTCCTTTGTAGTACTGCAGAAATGTTTTCCCCTATATTTACCCATTCGTTTCCTTGGAGCTTATTTTTTCCGGTGCACAATTCTTTAAGTAATTTTGCATAGCGTGAAACCTATTTAATTGCATTAAGTAAGGGAATATTAATTTCTATCTTCTGGAATATCTTAGAGATTTTTTTCCTCTCGTTCCTTTTTAACTTGGGCGAGCCTTCCAAGGTATGGGGGAGGTATAACAAATGGTTTATGAGGTGCCAGCTCAGTGGGAGCTATTAGTTCAGCCTCTTGTTCTTCCTGTTCAGTGTTGTGGTCACGACTTGTGCCATACACTAGTTTTGACTCTGCTCCATCCTTTACGATCACAACACTTGCATTTTGACGGGGATTTGGCTCAGTTTGAGATAGTAGTTTTCCTTGGTTCTCCAAACGACTTATCATAAGTGCTAACTTACTTATTTACTGATCCATTTATTGGAGATGCACTTCAGTCTTTTATTGGAACTTTTCGGTGCTAAAGGTTAACCTCTCTACTATGGTTTCAATAGATGACTTTAGAGGTTGATACTATTGAGGCGGACATGGTATTAGTTGATATGATTGATTATATCGAGAATTCGATCAATATTTTAGATTTGGGTGGTCCCTCTACCCTGGATTGTATGTGTTCGAGTATGGATCATAGCACCTTTGCGGTGGCACTGGGAAATTCCCAATGGCATATACTTGTGCAGTTGTGTCCTCAAGTAAAATCAAGCACGAGTCGGTAGGATGATCCGGCTTAGCATAAATCCCGCATAACCGAGCTTGGTTTGTCTATCTTGCAAGCATATTTTTAACCACATTAGTAAGTTCATCAATCTTATTTGCTATGGAAGGAGTACTTAGCTCATGAACCCTTCTCATAGGTTTCATAGGTGGTCGATATTGTTGAAAATTTACAGCAATGGTCCAAATTAATTCCCTAGCTCTTTGGGGAGTCATGTTCACAAGAGCCCCTCCACTAGTGGCATCAATCATCTACATTTCTATTGGGAGTAACCCCTCGTAGAAATACTGTAAAAGTGATTGTTTAGACATGCCATGTTGTGGGCAACTTGCGTACAACTTCTTGTATCGCTCCCAATATTCATAGAGTGGCTTTGCTTCTTTTTACTGTATTCCGACTATACTTCTCCTTACTTCGACTGCTCGAGCTACTGGAAAAAACTTGTGAAGAAACAATCAAGACATATCAGTAAAGGTATTAACAGATCCCAGAGGTAAATAAAACAACCACTCTTTAACAGAGTCGGCTAATGAAAAATGAAAAACTCGTAGTTTTATTTAATCCTCAATTACTCCTTCTAGTTTCATGCTCACACAAACCATGTGTAACTCTTTCAACTGAGTATGAGGGTTTTCATTTTTCAAACAACGAAAAGTAGGCAATAAATTTAATAATCTTAACATTAACTCAAACGGTGTTTCGCCCGCTGGATAAGTTATGCATAGTGGTTGTTGTTCATTTGGTGCAGCTGCAAGTTGGTGTATAGTTTGATCTACCATGTCGTTTGAATCTTTGGATAAGTAAATTTCATCGGCGTAAGATCCTTCTTCAAATTTGGGTTGTGGTTGTTTACTGCGCTGAATAGCTTCTCTTCGAAGTGTTCGAACCAACTTTTCTATTTTTGATTCAAATGCTAGAGTCCCCAATTCTGACTTGGTCATAAAGAAAACAAACAAAAATTAGAAATTTTTACCAATCCTTAGTAATGGCGCCAAAATTTGGTGGGCGTCGAAACCATCAAATTTAAATTCCTATGACAAAATACAGTAATTAGCAGTATAGAGCAGTAGGGTCGAATCTACAGGCATTGGCTATCTAATTTTGCCTTTTTCCATGACCAGAATCGCTGTCGTAGTCACAGTCATGCCCACGACCTGTGCATAGAAATGTTGGAAATAAAAATAAAAATAGGTGGTTTAAATTGATTAAGATAATAAAATAAGGAAATACGAAAAATAAAATAAAAAAGATTCGAAAATGCAAAAATAAATTTAAGAAAATAAAATAAATGGATAAATAAAATATTTTTTAAGCTTAGTCTTAGCCTTAGTGTACTCCAATCTTGAATCCATCCTTGAAATAGATTTTCCCTTCCAAGTAATAAGCTGGTTATAGCGACCTAGAACGTCCCGATCACCAACTTTTCCTGATGTAGTCAATCCCGGTACGACCTACAAACTGACTCTTGTCAAATTTCTAACTGCAATACATATGTTCGTTATTTAAGATTTCGACAGCCTTGCAATCTGAAAAGCCCAACTCGAATCAACTGCCTCAACCGCGTGGGTCGTTTAAATCCGATCTCTATCTCCCTTGACAGAATCCAACTGGCTTTTCCCACCTAGACACGCTAATTTGTTGGCAGGAATTCGAACACAGCACGGCCAATTCGTTTTCCCAACTGTACGCCAAACAACTCCAGCCCAATGTGCACTTTTTGAATCGAAGCCAAATCAACTTTAAGGGACGAATTTGTACTATCCCATATACTAGAAAATAGAAAATACTGCATTCAGAGGTTTTTTTGAGCGGGTTCGTATCTCACGATTGTTTTGCTAGAACAATTTTTGGGTTAAAGCTAAAAAGAGTTTAGTTAATCATGAAAAAAATCATGCTTAAAAATAAATGGTTTAAATGGAATTGTGGAAAGTGGGAATGCGAAGGACTTGGAAGGCAAATAACCAAAAAGTTGAAAGTAAAAAAAAAGGAACTAAAATAGCATAATGGAGCATTGACATAGGGAGGGAGAAAAAAATAAAGAATTTATGAAATGCCAAAGGTAAAGTGTGTGTTTAATTGGCTATAACCATTAGGTATTTATACACACTTTTAGTGATAAAATTTAGTTAGATTTTTCCTAAATATTATCTCTAAATAACCCTAAATATTATCACTAAAGAATTCTAAATATTATCACAACCATAAATATAAATGTTTTATTACATTAAAAACACAAATAAATATAAAAATATTTTACTTAATTAAAATCATTTTTAAAATTTTATATTTTGGATTGGGTTATTTAGTTGTGTAAGTTTTTGGTTTATAGGTTTTGGACAATAAGTTTAATTGTTAATGGGTTAGTGATTTAATATAAATATAAATATATAATTATTATTTAACATATATAATTAATATAATATTTTTATAACATGATATATTTAGGTTGGGCCGAGCTCAAGCCAAAAAATATTGCCCAAGGTCAGCTCATATAAGAAACGAGCTTTAAATTTTACCCAAGCCCAATTTTTGAGTCTCATATTTTTGTCCAAACTTATTATTTTTCGAGCAGATCTCCGGGCCTGGATGTAATACCTAAAAAAAAAATTACTACAGTAAAAAAGTAAGATAATATTCCTGATATAGTAAAATAAGGAAATAAAGTGATAAAAATGGTAATTTTGAGTTATGTCAACATTGAGAAGTATATTATGACATATTAATTCAAGAAAGGATTAAATTGCAAAAGTGAGAAAAATTTTGTGACCCAAGAGTAAATACTCAAAATTTAAGGGGTTAAAGTGTAAATATGAAAATTTTGAAGGACCAATAGTGTAAATATTTTAAGGGTACAATAATCTAGAAACCAAGGAAAATAGATGAATTAGGACCAAATTGAAAAGGTCAAGAATTTTGAGGGACTAAATCGCAATTTTACCAAATTAAGTGATGACTCAAGGATGAAATTTTAAAATAACATAAAGGGCAAAATGGTCAATTAGAAGAGAGAGAAATCTAGAAGGTAATAATGATGTTGGTGATATTTTAGATTAATTAATTAAATAAATATTAGTTTATTAATATTTTAATTTAATTTTTAAATGATATTTTATTATTTTATTATTAATTTATTTAGTATATATATATATGTGGAAAGAAAGATGAAAATAGGGGTGAGCAAACCTCGATTCGACTCGAAAAAATCGAAAAAAATTTGAATTTCGAGTTAAACGAATCGAGTTATTCGAGTTAATCGAATCAACTCGAATTTTTTTTCGACTTTCGAGTTCGAATCGAGTTGAGTTTTCAAATTCGAATAACTCGAATAATTCGAATAATTTGAATAATTCGAATATCAAAGTATAATATTTTACATTTTTACCCCAAACTCCCAAACCTT
The DNA here is from genome assembly GCF_025698545.1 of Gossypium raimondii. Classification (NCBI taxonomy): domain Eukaryota; kingdom Viridiplantae; phylum Streptophyta; class Magnoliopsida; order Malvales; family Malvaceae; genus Gossypium; species Gossypium raimondii. The sequence goes on from NC_068565.1 coordinate 30,976,165, forward strand.
TTTACTTTACTCCCCCTATTTACTTTCCCTCAAACTTTTATTCCCCAAAACTTTTTATTTTCCCCCTAAACTTTTACTTCTCACCGTTTACTCTCAAATAAAAAATCAAAATTATCCAAAAAATCACTAAACATAAATAGTAATAATTTTATTTATATCTACTATTTATATTATTAAATTAAATTTCGCATTTTATATTATTTATATTATTGAATTGTTTAGTCATATTGAATATTTATATTAAAATTGAATTATTAATTATTCCATAAAATATTCGTGTTAAAATTTTATATTGGTATTAATTTCACATTTTATTTTTAAAATAACTTTTATTAAAAATCATATTTTTACATTTAATATATTTTTAATTCTAAAATACATAGTGACAAGAATCAAGATAATTGAAACAACTAAGCAAGCAAAGAAGCTAACCAGTATGTAAAAAATTAATAAATAAATTATGAAGTGATGAAAGTTAATAAAAAATTTGATTAAGGTGGACAAATTTTATTACGATGGGTGACATGATTACAAGGACCCAAAATTATTTTTTAAAATTTAACTCAAACAAATATATTCGATTCGATTCGATTCGAATTCCATCTCACTCGACTCGATTCGAGAAAACTTCAAATAAAGTTAGGATGATAAAATGAGATTCGAAAACTCAATTAACTCGAAAATTTTCGATTCGATTCGATTCGATTCGATCGAATGCTCACCCCTAGATGAAAAGCAACCAACCCATCATCTTCCATGCATCCAACGTGAGGAGAAGAGAGAAAGAAGGAAAGTTTTGCTTTCTTTACAATTTGGTACTTCCTTTAAAAACTTACCATTTTCACCTAGAAATCAAAAGAATTTCCATATCCATCAAGAGAGAAAGATAACAAGGAGACTATGGGGAGCTAGAATATCAAGTTGGATTCAAGAAATTGAAGCTGGAGGAGAGAGAAAATCAAGTTAAAGATTGAAATCAATAGGACAAGGTAAGAACATTGAGATTTCAATATATTTTTAAGTTTGATATTATTGAAATAGCATGGAAAAGATGTTATAGTAGAGTTTTCTTATATAAATTCTTATGTTCTTGATATATTAGTGAAGAGAAATAAGGGAAAGTGATGGGAAATATTATAGAGAAAGGGAATAAGGAAGTTACAAACTTAGTAATTAACATTTTGCACTAAAACAATTTTGGACAGCAGCAGTAGGTTAAATTTGAAATATCACCATAAATTGTGGAAATGAAATTAGAGGATTAAAAAATATGTAATTAAATCTTACTTAGTCTAGTTTCTCATAGAAGAAATGGTGTAAGTAATGGAATTGTAAATCATGAGATATAATAGATTTTGTGAGACAAGGTCAGAATGATTTCGGGTTCCCCTGTTCTGACTTTGGGAAATCATAAAAAATCATAAAAAAATAATTATGGGTTATAATTTATATTTTTAAAATCCTTAAAGAGTATATTTTCAATATAAATAAACAGAGATATCATCCAAATTTTTACAAGAAGATAATTAAGTTTTAGTGAAGATGGATCGGGCTGTCAGACAACAGAATAGAGGTGACTTTAAAGAATAAAATGTACTTATTGACTAAACCTAAAATTCTGAAAATTTTATGGTAAGAATATATGTGAGTCTAGTTTCAGATAAAATTAACAGATCTCAATTTGAAGTTCTGTAGCTCAATATATAAATAATTTAGTGACTATGACCAAGTGGATGACTTTGAATGAATATATAAATAAATGGTGAAATTATAGATAATGTTACATATAAGCATGTTATATACATTAAGGATGTGGAATGGAGAGGAGGAGGAGGAAAATATATGATTATTCAACTAGCATGAGTTTTCATTAAAATGACCAATTTACATGTTTTAGGTTCGGGGACTAAATTGAACAAATGTGAAACTTTAAGGGTAAATTTGTAAAATGTCAAAAAGTGACCAAATTGCATGAAATGAATTGTTTTATTATTTAAATTAGTAAATTGAATGAAATATTATTTTAGATCAAGATTGGGTGGAAATTCGAGAAAAATAGAAATTTTCCAAAATGTCCCTGAATTTTGCTATTTCTGCAATTTAGCTTGGTAAGTTCGTATGAACTATTTTTGTATAATTTTAATAGAAGTGAATGCTATTTGGTAATGAATATTATATATAGGTGCGCTTTATTATTGGAATTGAATTATTATTGGTAATAGGTATAATTATTAAATGTTTTGAAATGATTATCGGAAGCTTGATTGGGTTGAAAGCTTGTTGGGGATATATCACATTATCCATTGGTTCTATTGGTAATTTTGGATGATTTGATTCTGGTTATAATGACTTGTATAAGTTAAATTAGTTAATGTTAGCTCATAAATGTTTTGATTTTGATTGGTTATAAATATCAATGCTTGATGAAATGAAATGTCTAAAAATTAATTTGTAAACTCCAGTAATGCTCTATAACCATATTCTGGAGAAGGATACGGGTTAAGGGTGTTACACTGGACGAGTGGCCCGACCCATGAGCAAGCCTAGTAGCCATGTAACTAAAAAAAGACATTATAATAAACTTAAATTTAACAAAATAATCTTAATAGTAATAAAATTTTGACCTAAATTTTTAAATCTAAAAAAATAGAAAGACTAAATTCTTAAAAATAAAATTATAGTAACTAAATTCTAAATTTATGAAGAGTGCAAGGACTTATGATATATTTTAACCTTAATATTTTTTAGATAAGTTAATTGATTTGACGCCCATTAATCGTCATTATATATTGTACATGAGAATCTAGATTGTAATATTTACATTTTGGCTTGGGCTATGAACCCAAATGTTGGTTCCAAGCCTCATGCTAATGGTAACTTAATAAACTTAACACGGGCTTCAACCCAAATGGGCACAAACAAGCTCAATAAGCTGAGCAAACTTAAGACACATAATCCCACCAAGGATAAGCACCCCGAAAGCACAATGGGCAAACCATTAGGGCTTAATGAAAGACTTTACCTTATAAAGCACTCTTTTTTCCAAAAGCATTCCTCTTTTTCCCTTGCGTTCATGGAGATTTTATAAGCTTCATCTAGGCTTAGTAAAAGAGCATTCAATATGTGAAGGAATCTTACAATCCTAAAAGCGCAAGGGACCTAAGCAACAAATCAGTTAGATTTATGTACATGCATATTAACCAATGAGATTAACAAAAAGGAAGAGAAGGTGGTTGTAATTGTTAGTGTAACACCCCAAACCCGACTTAAACGTTATGGTCAAATCTGGAGAGATTACCATGATTCATTTGAAAATTCAAAAGCCATTTGAAACAAAAATAACGGTAGCTTGAGATAAATAAAATTCTAATTTATTTGAGAAAATACTTCTCTTAAATTAAAAGTTTCGATTATATATTTATAAAACATTTAATTTTATAGCAGAATTTCTCAGTTAAATTCAGTTTTGGAAAACACGGTTTGTTATTAAATATCTAACATTTTGTAGATAGAATTAAAATAATCTAAACGTTAAAACAATTTCAAACGAAAAATAAAATCCAACTTTAAAAGCAATCCCCAAAAGTCCAAAAATAGTCCACGAGCAAAACAGATTTAATACGAATAAGTTAAAAGAAACGCAATAATAATAAACAACCAAGCTTCCGTTGCCCCGGTCCACCCTAAGCTTGTGGATTACTTGAGAACAAACAAACAGAAAGTGAGTTTATGAGCTTACTGTATAATTTATTTGAATTAACAAATCAGACACACATGACTCATCAGATAACATAGTAGATATGTGTCTAGATACCAACCGGATATAGTTCACAACCAGATACAGAAATAGATGCATAACAAATACATATTCAGATCCTACCTCCATTCGCTACACACCATCTCCGACCATCTTTACACATCAATTAGGGTATTTAATACCCCTCCAGCCCCACACACCGCTAAGTGATCATGTGTCACTTTTCAAAATATTTGCAATCTAGCTGCCAGAACAATACGCGATAATCCGCCAGAAACAGATATACGTGGTTGAGCAACCAAATAAGGCAGATAACTTAAACTGTCAATACTTCCTCCATAATCATAATCCCACCTCAATGCACATGCAAAACTAAATAGATATCAAATGCGTGTATGACATACATGTTATACATATGAGATTCAGATCATATTAGCATAAAACACTTCATGCTATAACATATATCATACAACTCATGCATTCATAAGTCACGTTTAATAGAAACAAAGCATCAAAAATCATGATTTATAAACAAATTTATACCATACGGACTCTACGGAAGGACTAAATTCAATTCACATGACAAATACAATCATAGGGTAAGTTTTCAGAATTTGGGCCTACACGGCCTGACGCATAGTCTCACACACGCCTATTTGACCCATATGGGTAGCCACACGGCTCTGTGATCCACACGGGCTACCACACAATCGTGTGACCCACAAGGTTTGCCACATAGCTTACCACACGGCTGGGTTAACCATACAGTCTGTCACACGTGACGTCGACAGAATATTTTTTTGCTTTACGCCGTTCGTTGGTTTTTTAGTTTTTTTGTTACACACCTGGATATTTTCTAAGATAAATTCAATCCCGAGATTTTCAAAACCTAAAAACAACATTTACCCAACTAATTAAGAATGATTTACTAATTTCCAATTAACCCTATCTCAAAAATGCTAACACACGAATTACTAAACCAAAAATTATCCCCTTTTTGGGTGTTCGAATACTCACCCAAATGTCCACAGCAGATCCTAACACCACTAAATCATAGGAGGAAAGTCTCAAATTTCTTGATTATCACCTAACAACAAAATTTCACAAGATTAACCCATGACTAAAAAAGTAATCAAATCGTCATTCATAAACCCTTATAAAATTCATTCGAAAACACTTATTCACAAATACCCAAAAAATTAAAATCACGAAAGGCAGCTGAGGTTGAACCACACACCAAAACGCAGGGAAGAAACTGAAACAAAGTAGCAAAGGAATCAAAAATAGAATGAAACAGTAGGCGTGGGTGAAAGAAAGGAAAAGAAAGAAAAAAAACATGAAACGGGAATGGGGAAACGTGGGAGATTTTGAGGCGAAAAGAAAATTAATTAATTAAAAAAAATTTTAAAAAATCTTATTCCATTAGAAACTAACCAGCTTTTCTGATAACTACGATTCCCTAAGAATTCAAATTCAATTCAAACTCCACTAGGTGAGTGGCATAGACTGGGTAATAATAAAAATATTTCTGCTTGCGCTCGCAAGGATTCAAACACAGGACAAAAAGGGTAAGCTAAAACTTTACCATTGAACCAACAGACTCATTTTTAACACAAGTTGAGTGGAAATTAAATTTAAGTCCAATATACAGAGATAGAGATAGAGACAAAAATAACAAAAATTTCCAAGAAAGGGAATTGAACCTAAAACCTCACATACCCAAGCCACATTCTTAACCACTGAAACAGATTAATTTACTTGACAATTTCTAACAGTTCAAAACTTAGAATTTTAGAGTGTTACCATTAGAGTATGCCCAAAGACTAATGATGAGATGATTGCAATTACATACTCGTTTTACCTTATTGTTAATTTAAGCCATTGCCATTGTTATTTCGGTTTCTTTTTCTGTATGTATAAATAAAATTATTAATAATAAAGTCCTAAGAATAATATGATTATTCTTAAAAAGTCCATAGTAAAGTATTATTATGGGTTTGGCCAACAACAATGCATTGAGACTAATGTGTAGTTGATTGATGTCAAAGTGTTGTCATTGACATAGGGATGTCAAAATGAATAAATGAGTATGTGTTAGAGAACAACATATTGGACTAACCCGTTGTGAGTATGTTTCTTCGATTATTATGTAATATTCACAACATTACTCATGATGATAACTACGTATTTGATCCTTAGACTTGAGATCATCATTGTCCTAACACCATGAGTTGTATATTTTGATGCTGCCAAATGTCTACCGTAACAAGTTGTTCTATAAAGACTAATGTTGGATATACCACAATCCATGTAGTAGGATATGATTGATCAAGATAGGATTTGTCCCTCCTATATAATGAGAGTAACATCTTAGGCCACTTGATCGAGTGAGACTAAAAATGCATGACCATGCTCAAATAAGTTAATATGAGATATCACATTTATTTATTATAGTTTACTCAAAATATCAAGAAATATAATATTGGGCTATACAAGTGTGATTATTCCATGACTTGTGTCCAATCTAGATATAAAGGATAAAAGGATATAATACATGAAAAATTTATCATAGAAAAGGTTATGTCGAATCACAACTTCTTATAACTTGGGTATCAATGGTGCATTGCTAGAAACCACTCATTGCATGTAATATTAGAAATGTTCTAGTATTACTACAAAAGTTACACAAGCCTACAGGGTCACACCGTATGGTTAAAGCCAACAGACCTCACGTAAAATACGATTGGCGTATACCACCCTACATACATCAATAGAGGATAGTATCACCTGGCGGACAGTACTGCCTGGAAGACATGATTCGCAATTACTTTTCAGAGTTCCTATTTATAAAATTTAATGCTCTTTTAGACAATGTCACGCCCCATTTTATTTTTATTTTAATTCGTTAGTGCATGACAAGTAAATTAAATGGATTAGTGGTTAAGAGTTCAATTAGTTTCCTAAAGGTCCCATGTTCAAGCTACTTCACTCTCATCTTTTTAATTAAATGTTGACAACTTCAAGTGGGTTAAACTCCCCTCATTGTCATCCCATATATTGCCCTGTAGGGAAGATTTCTTTCCATTTTGAGTGAGTCAATATTCCCAATTTACTTCCCCAAATCACTCCATTTGTCCCCTAGGATCCCCTTTTCATGCCATTGTCTCCAAAACTTACCTTTTCCCTCCCTTGACTAGCTTGTTTCCAATGCACCTAGACACAAAATTTATTTTTTATTTTTATAATTTTGTTCCTTTCCTCTCTCTTTAGCCGCCCCTCCTCTTTACTCCTCCTATTTTTCACTTTTTTCTTCTATTTTAACTCCTAAACAAACTCATTTCTCCATATTTCTTTCACATCTCCACCGTTTTTAGCCAATCGAACCACCACCTCACCAACATAGCTCCACCACCAGACCTCCACCGTCGCCATGTCGTCGCCGTCGTCCTCCACCATTTCTTTCCATTGTTCTTATTATGTTCTCTTCCTATATTTCGTAATCAATTTCCCATTCATTCAAATATTTATATTTTGATTTTAGAAAGTATTTATTAACATCCTTTTACTAATCCACTATCTATTTATTTATATTTATGTACCTTGTTAATCACAAATCATTCTCTCTAAACAAATCATCGTGGGAATCAGTGAGCCTCCTATTCACTCGATATTACGCAAGTAATTAGTAACTTTCCGTTTCCAATATTTTCTTTTTATCTCATTAGGTCAATTCTAATGTTGATGTTCATTGTACATATGTGAAGTGTTAATCGTAAATCGCTCGGATATGTATTTTAACTATTGGAAGATTGCGTTATTTGGACAACTGATTAAGTAAGTATTTTCATTTAATCACAAATATGAGAAATCTACATGAAAATATCATCATATTGATATGGTATTAATTTTATCAAATCTAAGGATTCAAGGACTGATCTACTCCCTTAAAGTTTGGAAACAAAATCAATATTGTTGGAACATACGAATCCAGGTGTGGGTTTAATCTATTTAAGATCTGTGAAATTGTTTGTCAATTAAATAAATGTGTTCATGTTAAATATTTGTAAAAATATTTCTGAAATGCGAAAATATGCTAATACACCATGTATTCAAAAGGATTGGTAAATCCGTTAAAAATGAGGATTCCCAAGTAATTGATTCTTAACCTTCAAATTTGTGATGTTATGAATGTGTTTGTATGTTTTTTCTGTTAAATGAGATATCATATTATTTCCTGATGCTCATGTATTATGACTATATGGCGTTATTTGATAAGCATGAAAAATAATCGTGCCATTATTTCTATTGATAATCTAATTCGCATGTTAAGCATGCTCACTATCTGATTCATAATTCAAGTCTGATTGGCATGTAAAACATGCCTATTGGAATTTTGTTTCGGCATAATTGCAAAAAGAAACCCTCAATGTTTGGGGGCTTTTGGTTATGTGGCTTTAACCTTTTTTTTAATTGACACCGTCAACGTTATGATTTTTTAAACATCAACCCAATTTTAATGGTAAACGTGAGTTGACCATCAGTCAAGCACCGGTCAATAAAGTAAGCCAATGTGACGTCATATTTTTTTTCATTTTGTTTCCATCTTCTTTCTTCTTCTCCCTTCCTCTTTTTTCGTAGTTTTACAGTAATAAAATTGCAGTTCCCTTTCAGTTTCAACTTTACCATTTAACATCTTACTTTTCAAAAGCTTCAGTTACACTAAGGTTTAACACCACTTTGGCATTTACATTATAAGGCATTCAAACAAAACACTCAAATTAGGATAGAACTCATACTAATATCAAAATCGAATCAAATGTTTACTAAGCAGGTAAAACAACTCCATCATAAAAAATTGAGTTTTGGTTTCTCAAATGCTCAGGACTCACACACACACATACCTATAGCAGAAAGGTCATTAACCAATTCATCATTGTAGTAAACCTTGAAAGCATCGAAACTTTATAGAAAAGACTACATTACATTCCCAAGAAGCCAAGCAGTTGCAACAGACTCGAACCTATTTGCACACAAGGAATAATACCACGGTAGTGGTGTCATAATCCCAATCATAGGAAAAATCTGTTCACTTGCCATCAGAATCCCTATAACTCCAAATTAGAAAACTGGAACCACTTCAGAAAGTAAATATTTCGGCAATGATGGTGGATAGTTATCAAGGATTACATCAATTCTAGGAAACTGGGCTTCTAGCATCTTCTTCATTGTCACAACAATTCCCCAACAAATTTTCATCAATTACATGTTTAGAGCATAGTTGATATTTTTCCTTAAGTGACAACTAAACATCAATTACATCAACTAAACATTAATTACATCAACTAAACATCAATTTGCAAGTTCCATTTTATTTTCATCAATTTGCAGGTTCCATTGAAAAATCTGCACAGTTTTTGAAAAAGCTTGCATCTACATCCCTGTTATGCATATTGATATATATATATGTGTGTGTATTATGTTAAAATATTATGTTATGTTATGATTATGATTTAGGACATAAAATTTGTTGCTATTTATATGTTGACCCACACTAGGCTTAAAAAGCTCACCCCTTTAAATTTCTGACTTTTCAGATAATAATCGAGGTTAGGTCATAGGCTCGGCTTATAGAGGTGCACTCAGATATTTAATTGAATAAACTATCATACATTATTTTTTAGTTTTTTTGGGATTGTTATTTATTTTTACCGCGGATTGTAGTTTGGGACTTTTTATTTGGATTTTAGAGTTTTGGATGTTATTGCATGATTGAGCTTATAAAACTATCTTTTAAGGCAGTTTATAAATTTGGTAAGAAAAATTGGATTTTTCAAACCTAACGACAAACTCAACCCGATATTTTTATTCCAAACTCAAGACTTCATTTTTTGAAACTTAAATCTATTTGCCCACTTAATCGGTATTTTACAAGACATGTCAAATTACAATTCAAAACTAACAAATGAGATTTAGTTATTTTTTTTCATTGTGACATTTTCCTTGAAATATTATGTTTTCTGGAATTATTCGAAACTTGAGTTTTTCTTAGATTAATCAAAATCTGATAATTTCTTTCCAAAATAAAATTTATAGTCACTACTTAGTTATTGTCAAGTAGATCAAAAATACCGATTTTGAATAGTGACAATTGTCGAAAGAAAATAGCTAAATAGTTTTCTGCGCCATCAACTTGGCCAATGTAATCTTCAAGAATCAGCCATAAAATTTAGGCTGGATTTAGAGGGTTACATTTAGTGGTATCAGAGTCCAGTTCAAAACTTGGACTGTGGTTTACTTTAGAAATTTGCATGCATATCTAATAAATGGGTACTTTGGGAAAAAATCCATGCCACAGCTAAAAACTTAATTTTACACAAAGTTGTGTTTTTGTCAAATATCCAAGACTCCGAAGCTGGCCCAAGATAAGTATTTATTATATACTAAAACTTTAGATTGTGAAACTATAATTTAACACCCTTAACCCGTATCCGTCACAAGATTAGGGTTAGAGAGTATTACCGTGCAATTGGAAACATTTAAACTTAACTTCATTCAATAGCAGAAACAATTCATAAACCAATCATATACATACACACCGTCCCTAAATTGAGCCCTCGAGACCCTAAAAATATCATAGTAATGAATCGAGACCAAATTGAAATCATTTGGAAAGTTTAGGAAAAGGTCATAAAATTTTGGAAACAGAGGTCACACGACCATGTGCCTCACATGGCTGAGACACATTTCCGTGTCTCAAGTCGTGTAACCTTCGAACTAGGGACACACGGTCGTGTCCTAGCCTGTGTCATCACCATGTAACTCTCTGAGTAACGTCATATGGCCGTGTCACACGTCCATGTGCCAGGCCGTGTAACTCTCTAACTTGCATGCGAAGGAACTCTTAGATGACACATGGCTGAGTCACACGCCTGTGTCTCAGACTATGTGGACCTAAAATTCATCTAGAAACAAACCATTTCAATACTATATCATGCTCAAATTTTCAAACCATTCATGCACACATTTGAGGAACTTAAACACCACTTAAACTCACACCAAAATACCATTTCAAAGTCCTAACACAACTAACCAATATGTCATTCAAAGGCACCTCAAACAACTAAATGTTACCTATCTAAACATGTTAATTATATCATATTTCAATCATCAAATTCTAATTCCACCTTTACCAAAACATGCCACAAACTTATCCATTGACACATCATTTCAAACATACCATAATAGCCAGTCAAATATGCATAGTAGCATAACCAAATTGACCTAATTTGTCAAAGCATCAAATGGTACCAAAGTGAGATAAGTTTCAAAACTTATACATACCAAAACACCATCAAATCATTCACCAAAATAACATTAAAAGTCATCCTATACATGTTAATATTGTTATTTCCAAACATAATAACCTAGTTCAAATATGAACTAAAACATGTAATAGGTAACCATTTTCAAACTATCATCAACATGTCAAGAGAATTATATCAACAAGCACTTTAAAGTAACCAAAATCACATAACTTGGTTGTGCATGCGTGAAGTGTTAATCACAAATCTTTTCTTTTTATCTCATTAGGCTGATTCTAACATTGATGTTTGTTGTGCATACGTGAAGTGTTAATCTTAAATTACTCGGATCCATATTTTAACTATTAAAAGATTGCATTATTTGGACAACCGATTAAGTAAGTATTTTCACTTAATCACCAATATGAAAAATCTACATGAAAATATCCTTATATTGATATGGTATTAATTTCATCAAATCTAATGATTCAAGGACTAATCTACTCCCTTAAAGTTTAGAAGAAGAATCGATATTGTCAGAACATACGAATCCAGATGTGGGTTTAATCTACTTAAAATCTGTGAAATTATTTGTTAATTAAATAAATGATGTTGTTATTGGTTATTTGAGCAAAAAATTTAGCCCTCGAAGGTGTTTAGCTCAAAATGGTAAATACCTTCATATGAGATGCATGACACACATTGTGAATTTGATTGTTGTTAAAGGCTTAAAAGAAATGAATAAATCCATTGAATGTGTTAGGAGGTATTAGATATGTGAGGCGATTTCTAGCTAGATTACAAAAGTTTAAGGAATATGTTGTGGTGGAAAAGATAGAGTGCAAGAAGATGTTGTATCATAATATTTGTATTAGGTAGAACTCAACCTACTTAATATTAGACACTACTCAGGATTTTGAGAGAGCTTTTGAGAGATTTGAGGAGTAAGATACAAACTTTAGTACTAAAATTGAAAATATGGAGGGTTGACCTAGTGTAAATGATTGGGCTAGTGCTAAAAACTTGAGGGATTTCTTAGAACACTTTTATGACATCACTTTACATGTTTTCGACACTTCATATGTCACATCCAACAAATTTTTTATGAGCTTTCTGTTATTAACATCTTTTTACGAGATGCTCAGTCAAATATTGATGTTGAATTTAATGTTATGACCATGAAAATGAAAGACAATATGATAAGTATTGGGGTGATATTAATAAGATGAATTTGCTTAAGTTTGTTGCTTGTGTTTTAGATCCTAGACCAAAATTGAAATATCTTGAATTTACACTTAGTGAAATGTCTAATGTTGAAAAAACTTATAAAATAATGTCAAAGTTGAAAGAATTTTTGTATGAATTGTTGGATGAGTATAAGCCTCCACTTCAGTGCTTTTAGCCAAACAAGCGTGGCAGCAAATGTTTCTCTCTCGATGAACCACAATAAAAAATAAAAGGCATATACAAGATTTGTATAAAAAGTGTGAGTTAGAAAATGGCGGTGAGGACAAAATATTTGAATTGGATAAATATCTAGTTGAGGCTAATGAGAATTTTGTTGAAGATTTTGATATTTTATTGTGGTGGAAAGTGAATAGCATTATATTTCTCACTCTTTCAAAAATGGCCAGAGATGTGTTAGCTATATTGATTTCTAAGATTGCTCTAGAGTATACCTTTCGAATTGGGGGCATGTTCTTGATCAATTTAGGAGTTCTTTAACTCCTAAAATTGTACAAGATCTTGTGTGTACTCAAGATTAGATTCAGAAATCATCATCACAACAAAACATCAAGAAGATTGAAGAACAAATCCAAGAGCTTGACAAGATTTAAAATGGTATATTTATTTTTAATTTAATATTTTCAATTTTTTTACCACTTCACTCTTGCATTAACTTATTTAATCATTTCAATATTTAGACTTTTCTTTGAATGCATTAGAGCCTACCCAAAATCTAGGAGCTTTCGTGAGTTCAATGGTATGTTTGCTATCTTATTCTTTTTAAATTACAACCAATCTCTTTGTTTATATTATTTGTTTTTTATAATGCATATATTTTTATTATATGCTCATTTTTTGCACGTATTATATAGGGATAATGCAAATGAATATCTTTTACGAAGAAGAAATGGATGCAAATGGAGAATATTAAAGACTGTTTCATTTTAGTTATGTGTTTCCACACCCCAAAATTGGGCCTAGGGGTTTGCATTTGACCTCGACGAAGAAGGATTCAGTGTGGGTAATAGTTTATCAATTCTCGAAGAGTGCATATTTCTTTAATGTATGTAGTAACTATTCTTTGTAGAAGTTGGCAGAGTTGTACATTACTGAAATTGTATGTCTCCATTGAGTTCTAAATTCTATTATCTCAAATAGGGATCTGCATTTTACTTCTAGATTTTGGAAGAGTTTGCAAAAGGCTTTGGGGTCTACGCTTAGTTTCAATACGGCTTATCACCCCTAAACTGATGGTCAGTCGGAGAGGGTAATTCAAGTTTTAGAGGATATGTTGCGAAGCTGTGTAATCGAGTTCAGTGGTAGTTGGGAGCAATATTTTCCATTAGTAGAGTTTGCCTAGAACAACAGTTTTTAGTTGAGCATTTGTAGGCACCGTTTGAAGCATTTTATGGCAAGAAGTGTAGAATTCCCTTATGTTGGATGGAATTGGATGAAAAGAGGGTTATTGGACCGAATTTAGTTCGAGAGACTAAAGAGAAAGTGAAGTTGGTTTGTGAGAGACTGAAAGCAGCAACAGATTGGCAGAAATCCTATGCGGATTTGAAATGTCAAGATATTGAGTTTCAAGTTGGTGATAACATGTTCATTAAAGTTTCACATTGGAAGAACATTTTGAGGTTTGGAAGGAAGGGTAAATTGAGTCCAAGGTATGTCGGACCTTATAAAGTTGTTGAGAGGATTGACTCGATAGCTTATCGGCTCAAGTTGCCGCCAGAACTTGAATGAATTCAGGATGTATTCTATGTGTCTATGTTGCAGAAGTATCGTTTAGATCCATCGCACAATATGCCATTAAGGAGATTGAAATTTAAAATGATCTCACGTATGAGGAAGAGCCAATTGAGATTCTAGCTTGTGAATAAAAGGTTTTATAAAATAAGAGAGTTCTGTCAGTTAAGGTTTTGGCGCAACCACAAGACAGAAGAGGCTATTTTGAAAATCGAAGATGCGATGAAACGTAAATATCCTTATTTCTTTGGCTCAGGTAAATTTTGAGGACAATTATTTTTAGAGGGGAAGAGTGGCCACACCCTAAAATTGGGCCTAAAAGTTTCGAGGGTAAAATGGGAATTTTAGCTCATACGTGTTCAAAATTTCAGAACATGGTAAATCAAAATTGTCTTCGTCTATGACTTTTAGAAAAATTAAAACAATTTTTGAAAATAATGTTGAAAAGACTTTCAATTTTAAATTAAGGATTGTTTTATAAATGAGTTCAATTTTGGAGTAGTTATAAAGCAATTATACCAAAGTTTTAAAAATACCTTATCTCCCCCTCCATCTTCATAAAACACACAACAATTTTTTCCCCTCACTCTTATTGTTATCCCTTTGCATTCCCAAGCCCTAGTCATCAAGTTTTAATTTCCAAACTTAATTCTATTGTTTTCTTTCATCCTTATAACATTAAATCTCCATAGAATTTCAAGAAAAACACCCAAAACACAATTAATTTTGTCATCTCTCAAACTTGTTGGTTTTTTAGATTTTTGACCAAACGTTTGTTTTTGTCTCATTAACATAAGGATTCATTTTCCTATTAGGTTTTTATGTTATCTATTCTTTTAGATAGAGTTTTTACCCATTGAATCGAATGTTTGGAATAAATGTAAAAAATTAGATCGTTATTGTTGGATTTTGAGATTTTGGGTAAAAAAAGGTTTCAAAGTATTTTTCCATTAGTTTTGATGTGATTAGAAACTTTCTAAACATTCCTTAAAGTTTCATTAAAAAATTCCAACGTTTTATTGATTTTTTGTGAAAATTACCATAGTATGTCGAAAATTTTGGAACTGTGAATCTATATAGCTTTTGGTAGTTTGAAGATTGAGAAATAATCGTAAGTGAATAGTAGATGAATGGAACCAAATTTAGGAAAAAAAGAATAAGTAGAGACCGAGATATTTGAGTTTCAATTTTAAGAGAATCTAGCTTAGGTTTGTGTTTTTGGTTGACTGAGGTGAGCCTTTAGCTGAATGTTGATTGTGTTGTTGTGTGATTTACTTTGTTGAAGCTTCGAATTCGTTAGGAACTTTTACGAATAAAGAGAAAGACAAGGAAAAGCTAGTTTGAGCTTTCAGTGACTAGGCGAAAGTGTAAACAGTGAGTGTTTCGAGTCGTTACTTGTAGACACAATTCATTGCGTTAATTGGGAACTTAAAGTAGCCTAAACCCTTACTTTAAGTTTCGAGTGTAAACTCTCTTATGCCTCTTGACTAGTTTGTGAAATATGTGATTATGTGTTGTGTAAATTAGAATTATAATATGTCATTGTGACATGTGAAATATGCTTGTGATAGCTGTTGTGAAAGTGTTAATTATGGGCATGTTGTACATGTCGATTGGCAGTAATAGTGTTGTGTTGATGATGTGAATATGCAGTGAAAAGTGCAGAAAACAGTAAGTAAAATGTGTGTTTAATTATTGATATTTTCACCTTGTGATCTTTGAGACCATTGGATATAGTTCGCATGCCATAGGATTATGAGTACTCATCTTTGTGTTGTGTTTTGGGGTGTTGAGGCTCAAGATAGTTTTGGAGAGATAAGGGAATGCAAGCTAAGCTCCATTCACTACGATATGTTGGTCTATTAGAGAGTGTTAGCTATATGTTACGCTTTTGGGACATGTTCGACTCTATAAATCATTTGGTGTGTTGGAGATCCGTGTATCAAATGTGTGGTGGTAAAGCCCACTTTTATGTTTTATAGCCTCATGTGTCAAATTATCATTTAATTTTGATTTTATTAATATAATTATATGATATGTGATGTATGCATGAACATGTGGAATAATAAGCTAGATGAGTTGATTAATATTACACGAATATGTTGGTATGATCTCTTTATATTATGCGTGTGTAGTTGAGCTTTGGTTGTTTTTTGTTAACATGTGAATGCATGTCTATTTGGTGGACATTCTATTCATCCACTGAGTTTGTTTAAACTCACCCACTCCTTTTAAAACCTTTATAGACTATTAGTGTTGTAGTGTGAGTAGTGCAGAAACTTCCAAAGGATTGATCCAAGTAGATTTTAGCTTTTGCATAGGTGATTTATACCTGTTATTTTGAATTGTGGAAATAAGGCAATGTGGTAGACTTTTAGTTGATAAATGTCATGACGTTTTGGATGTTTACATGACTTTATTGCTCTTAGGATTTATTAATATTGATTTTGGTATATTGATTGCTTGCTTGGACATATTTACGATGTTTTGAACTACCATTATAGTCATTTTGACGATTAGTTGATGAGTTAATAGATGCATGTTGAATAGATATAAGTTAGAATGGACTAAATGCCTTAATATGCTGTGTTTTTGCTATCTAGAGCAAAGGTATCGATATTCTGGTTTTAAAATTGATGCCTCCTTGATATTTCGAATGTGCAGGAAGTTGATAACTCAATTTGGTATCGATACCATGTCACGAGTATCAATACTCGGGGTAATAAAGCCAATACTTTTTAAAATGTACCAATAATTTCTAATGTTTTGATTTTAGGCAAGAAACAAAATGCTAATTTGGTATAAATTTTCTGGGTGACATCGATACCACCTATGAGGATAATCGATACGTTTAATCCAATATCCATATCTACGTGATTATTTCAGAGCTTTTGCTAAGAGGTTTAAAAGCATGTTTAAATATTTTTAAGCTCATCTGATGTATGATTAGCATAATTTAATGTTGCTTAGGGTATTCATGACTTAGAATCTCTATAAATGATCAAATGAAATTTTATGATAATCGCATGTCCTTAAGATGTTTATACTTTGATGATGATGAGATGGTGGCGTAGAATCCTATTACTCGAGCTCGCTGACTGGGCCGAGTATAGGGAGTTACATGTGTTGCCTTTGTAACTTATTTTGAGCTGCTTTTGGAGACTTTTTTTTAGCTATTTTTGTTTTGCTATTGTTAGATTTCCAATCCGTTTTTGAATTTTTATGCGGTTATTTTGAACTTTCAAAGCTTTTTTTGGTTGTTAACTTTGAGTACTATTATGTGCTACCATTGTTAACTTTCAAGACTTACTTTGTGTTGCTTTTTAAACTTTTAAGACTTTTTATATGTTGTCATTGTTAACTTTTTGTTTGGTTTTTAACTTTCAAGACTTATGTAGTGTTTCTAATGTCTTATTTGTTGTTTTCACCTTCATTTAAAGTTTTTTGAACTATTAAAAGAAAGAAAATGAACATTAGCAATGGCTTTTTATATGTTTTATACTTATTTTAACTAAAAGACAAAAACATATAAATTTCGATTAATTCGGTTAATCGACTGAATTAACCAAAATATTTCGCTTTTGTTAATGTATTTGAAAAAAACTTTGGTTCAATTAATGGTTAAGATTTTTACATTTTGGGTGATTCGGTTCGAGTATTAACCGAATCGACCATTTGAACACCGCTACTTCTATCTATATCTATCGGTGTATTCGATTTATCTTTCATCTTTTAATTTTAATTTTCTTTATTTATCTATGTTTTGAATCTTTGTTTTTTTTTATTCATGAACTTCTTCTTTTAGTTGTTTTCGTTTTCTTTATTTCTAAATATGTTTGTTTTTTCTTTCAAATCAGATTCAGATCTTTTTTCGAGTCAAACAACTTAAATATAATCTTGGTCCACTGTCCCACTATCATTTGGTATCAGATTTGGGTGTTCTTGAGTTGTTTCCTTATGTTAGATAAATTGCTTTCACCGATTTTACTTAAATAACCTCTAAAACTTGTTTTATACCCTAACTTTTTTTTGGAAAACATTGGTTTTAGTGGGCAAACAAATTCAAATCGATTTGAAATTTTATATATCATTTCTTGGTCCTTTGGTACATTGGAAAAAAAATATTTTTCGAACAAAAAAAAAGAGAAGGAATAAATTGAAAATTTAAGAAAATATGAAAAAGAAAAAATTTAAAAAATTATGGGTTGAATTTCGTGCCCAAAATTTTTAGATCTGGTATTTATCATATAAAGATGCTCAAGCTTAATTTTCACGATTTTAGAACTTTGGGAAGACCTTGAACAAAAAATTCAAGTTTTTCATTGATTTGGATTTTCTATTGGATATTTTATTTTCTTTTATTCTAGTCTTAGGTTTTCTTTTGTTTTTATCTTTTCTTATTCTATTATGCATTTTAACACATTTTCGCTTTTTTTGTTAATAGGTACGAAAACGTTGCCTCTCCTTTCTCTGTGCAACTTACTTCCTTTGGAGTCGAGTTTTTCTTTGACTTATTAGAGCTTTAGGTCAGCTTTTTTAGAGAGTGATTCCACATCTCTTTTTAATATTATTGAGTTTGATTACTCTTTAAAAGTTACAAGCAAGAAAATCTTAACTTTTTCTTCTTTGCCTCTTAGAGTTGTTTATTTTTATTGCAAGTGCATAGCAGTGAGACTTGATTTTACTTGATAATTTTTCTATTTGAGTGTCTTTACTTTCAAATTCTTAAAATGGTTCGCGCACATAGTATGGAAGAGGAGAATGATAAACATTGGGCAAAGCATAGGTGTTGAATTTGTAAAAACAATACCTGCATGAATATGTTGTCCCTAATGCCACTCAATCTGTTATTGTTCTTAGGTTTGTCAAAAACAACATTGGTACAAAAGACACAGTGAGCTCTATGAGCTTAAACAACTTTCGAAGGAGCACAAAAAAAATGTTTATTGATAAGAGGGACCACCAAGACTTTAAAAGCCAACAAGCAAAGGAGAGTATGATTGATCTCTTGCCTATTGTGAAATGGCATTGGTGTGGTTCAAAATATCATAAGGGTTTCCAATGTTTGATTCACTTTTCAACCAGTGATAAAAGTTTTTAAGAAGAACATATGTTTGACACTGAGCCTATTGAGGAGTCTTCTTTTAGTGCTACCATTGACGATGATGATATGAATAAGCAAGAAACTTCGAGTGGCGTCGTTTATGAATATCGTAAGTGTGATTTTGTGTCTATTGTTGAGTCTAGATATATCATTGCACCTTATTCCAAAGTTGATATCAAAGAAGTTGATAATAATAGTGAGAACTGTAATGATAGTAATAGTGCACTTTGTGAACCAGAAAAAGTTGATATTGAGAATTGTTTCTCATAGTCTATGAAATTGGATGAGTTAGAAATTTATTGTCCTCCTAAATAGTTGAATTCTGATGAATTCAATGTTCAAAATTTTTGTGAGGGGTTAAAGGGAAATGAGGATGATCATGTAAAAAGATTAAGAGAAAAGAGACCTTAAGCGATAAAAGTCAATTTGATTGTCCAACTTTGGTGAGTGAGAATTCCTATGAGGTAAAATTAGAGTATTCAATTCACATTGAAAAAGAGAAGAAAGAAAGAGCCTATACAATAAAGATGAATGATTATGTTTTCACTAACCTTAACTTGAATTTGTCTAGTGAACTTGCTTTTTTCTTTCAGGAATTTGTTGATCCTTTGAGAGGAGCTCAATTAACTCATTCCACCTATGATAAAATATATTTTTTTATTCGACCAAAGACAATATTCGAGGAGAAGGGGAATGATACATGCACGAATGGGGTGAAAATTATTAAAATCAATTCAACCAAGCTGCCAATTTTTAAGTTTGAAAGATTATTCGGATTGTGATGAATTTTTGGATAGGATCCAAGCATATCTGGGCTGAGATATTTACATAGCGTTCAAAGAGCTATCTCTTATCTTCGAAACGCACTTTGAACCGCTCAATTTCGAATCCGAGAGCTAAAGTTAAGACAATTTTACTGAAGACTGCGCAAGCAAAATTTTTTTACAGGATTATTACGGAAAATTATGAGTTTTGGGCTTTAATTCTATTTTAACTCATATTGGATTCTAGTGTAAAGCCTAATTTTGATTATATATGAGCTTAATATTCTATTAGATTTTATTATTTTATTATTTATTTATTTCGAATTTTAGGATATTTTAAGTATTTAAAATTATTTTAGGATATTCTTAGTCAATAAGAAAATTTAGTTATACTAAAGCTACTTCTTGTTTAGATTGGTTAGAGTTTCATTATACTTGAGAGTTTAATTTGGATGTAATTAGCTAGCCTATATTAAGGTCTCATTATTATTCATTAAAGGCATTGATTCATTCATTAATAAAATTTTCAACTCTTGTAGTTAATTTATTTCGTGCAAGATTGCTTTTTGTAATTTTAGAAGTGATTTTTCTCCATGATTTTCTTCAATGAGTTATGGGAATCTATTCTTAATCCTTCAATTTGTCAAAATTATTTCTTGAAGGGTTTATTAGAGCCATTAATTGAATTTGTTGATAATCTAATAGCGCATGTAGTTTTCTACTTTCGTTTCAATAAGTACGATAAACATATTATTAATATCATTTTAAACTAAAAAGTATAATTATTTTATTAATAATATTTATTAAAACATGTTAAAATTACTTTATATATCTAAAGTAAAAATGTTAATAAGTGAATTATGAACTTAAAATAAATAAAATATTTTTTCATCTAATAAGAAGGTTTATTAATATGAATATTAGAAGTATAACGCATATATATAATCTAATGTAGTCTTCTCCTCCATGTTTCTAAATATCATAAAATATTATTAATATAATGTTTAAACTAAAAAATAATTATAATTATTCCATTAACAACTAATTAACATATAAAAAAGCACTGTAAATATGACTATCAAAACAAAAATATTATTTGTTAAGGCAGTGTCCATTGTTTGGCATTGCTCAGATTATAAATTTGTCTGTTGCCAAATTTTAATGTAGGCGAGGAATTAATCCGGAAAGTGTTAAATGTTGTAATCACTTAGAGTATAAGTTATTAATATAGTGAATTATTTATTTTGGTAAAGTCCTAAAGAAATTGAAGTGCATAAACTTATCAATTGATCATTATTTTCTTGATTTGTTCATTATCAGTACAGAAGCGATGCGAACATTACTAGAATTTGCTTGCAAATGTAGAACTTTCATTATTTATCACCTACAACACTATTTAATGCATTTTAATATAACTAGTTTATTGATATCGATTTTTCAATAAAAATTGAAAAGTAAAAATACGGTCAAACTTTAAAGATCATAAAAATACAATTTTAAAATATTTTATTTATCTTTCAATAATAGTTATTCACATTAATTAAACAAAATTAAAATATTTTATTAAAAATAAAAATAGTAAAATATGTGATAAAAACTAGTTAAAAATTAATTAAATGCGTATAAATTTGTTAAATAATTATACTAAAGCACAAAGCTACATATATATTGTGATTAAAGTGGTTTGACGTAGGATATTTGGGAGAGTATATTCCAGAGCTTATTCGCATATGCCTGGAATTAAACCTTTTGGAAGCATATTCGTCAAATGCAGCATCCAATAATCAACCCAACAACCAGCAAATATTAATAATTGAACCATCAATCTGTTTCATCATCATCATACGTATATCAAGAAATTAATTAGTGGGTTGCTGACTAATTCCTTCATGAATCATTCATGCTTGTGATATTATTGGTGATAACCAAGTGCGTCCACATTATTTAATTTTCATTTTATTTTTAGATTACGTAATTGTCAAGAAATAAATAAGCTTGAAGTGGGCTTACATTCACAAAAACTGGTAAATCCCCCCTTGTGGTTAATTTCGTCTGCATTAATAAGAAAATCCACTCGTTTTCACTACTTTTTCTTTTCTTCTCTTCACTAATTTATAGGGACATTGAGTTATTAAATTGCTTTGACATGTGGACTTCACTAATCATCATATTGGAATTTCTTTAATTTGGGTTTTGTGATTATAAAAAGCTATTTTTGTGAAAAAAGAAAGAGCCAACTAGGCGTGTCGTGAAGAAATTCTTTTGCTTACGAATCTGGCTATTATAAATGAGTTAATTATTTTTTGCAACCCAGCCCTATACTTAGGTGAGCATGAGTATACTTGCTATTCACACAAATAATCAAACACTTGGACAACCTAATTCAACACAATAAAAGTTTAGCTTACTTGATTCTTGCATATAATTTTAAAAATAACATACGCTTATACTTCCAAATCTAAATTTCTTGTACCAAAGAAAACATATTAACAGAGTTCGTCTCCTATTCATTTCCCCTGCTTCTGATATTGCAGCTCCTTGGTCAGGCAATGGAAGGTGTTTTAAAGGCTTAAAACGTTGGCTTAGATAGCAAAAGAAAGTTGCTTGGAACTGCTCCAATTGTGCAAAACATTACCAAAAACGTCATAGAATTTAATGCTAACTTCAGTGGGAGTCATTTCCACTGACATGAAACCTTGTCCATCATGATAAAATTTCAGTTCTTGTGGATTCCACCAACTCACGTCTCCCCTCCATGCCTTTGATCCCCCTCCACTTGTCATGAATTGGGTTCCACTACATTGTTTTGGGGACCATAATCAACCATTTTAGTCACTACCCTTTTTCCAAATTTTAAGATATAAAAAGATATACCTGTCACTGCTGCTTATGTGCTGTAAGCAATGGTCATGCCCATTAATATAAAGATCAACGTCGTATGTCTGAAGAAGTGGAAGGAGATGAATGTTGAGCTCCTTAGCGTTCCCATGGTGTCCTGCACTCTTGATTGCATGGTGACCTACTACTATCTTCCACTTTGCCCTGGATTCTCCTAATGCCGATTCCACTTCCTATACATCAATATTGCCACTCACATTTATAACATTTGAATCCGATACATATTCGAATACGAGAATTTAAAAGAAAAAGTACCATCAAAAGATTGTTAAGGTATTTCTCTCTGGGTAATATGGCTTTCCAGTCATAAACATGATCTTCCGGGTCAGTGAAGTATTTGGTTACGAATGGAGTAGTGTCCACAAAGAAAAATTCTGCTATTTCTGCCAACAATAATGAGAGCCAAAAAGAAAATTAAAATATGGTAAAAAGAAAAAAAAAGGTTAATAAAATAAGATATTTGGGTTAATTACCAGGTCCAGCATTGAGGACAAAATATCTCAAACAAAGCCATCTGTTATCCATCTTTGTGAGGATGGGACTTAATTGAGCCTCAGCGTTGCCCCTGTAATCATGATTACCCAACACTGGCACCAAAATAAATAAATTAAATTCCCATTTTAGAATTAGTATTTAAAATCGATTGCATGAGGTTGAAGATTCGTACCATTGTACCATTGTTTTTGCAAGCTGGGAGCTGTATAAATATCAGTGAAGGATTGATGGAACAATGGATCGTCAACGCCGGTCAAACCATTGTCGTAAAAATTATCGCCGGTTGAGATTATGAAGTCGATATCTAATTGCTCTCCAATTTTCCCCATCTGAGCCATTAAATTAAAAAAATCGATGTTTTATCGATATATCTTATAGTTTTTTTATATAAAAAATAAAATTGCTTCGAGTAATTTATAATAATGGTTTACTACTTATTTTGGTTCTTATACTATACAAAATTATCAAATTGGTACTTAAGAAACTTTTTGTCATTTTAGCCCCTATACTTTCTTTCCATTTATCCGTTACTATTTAAAAAAGCACTAAGTAAACCAATGAAATGATACCACTTCAAAATAATATCATAAATTCAAAAAAAATCATAAAATCCAAAAGACAAAAAAAAAGCTTAAAAATCCTAAAACTAAAGATTCATTAATTAATTTTAAAATTATAAAAATAAATTTCATAAATTTTAAAAAATAATCTAAAAACCTAAAATTCCAAAACAAAAGTAAAATTGAACATCTATCTTTTGGAAATATATAAATATATAAAATTATTTTTAAAATACACATCAAGATTCAACCTGGAAAATGCAAGTCTAAGGTTAAATCTAAAATGCATTTTTAATTGAAAAATATTGTTTAAAAAAATGTAGGTTTGTTTAGAGTTTTAGGTGGTTTTAGAAAGTTTTAAAATTTTATTTGTAAGGTTTTTGCACTTTAGGTTTGATTGGCTTAGGTACTTTTCTTAATAGAAATTGTGAATGGTGTAACAAAGTAAACATAAACGGAAAAAATTACAGAGGCTAAAGTGATCCAATTTATGTATAATATGGGAGGTACAAAACGTAAAATAATGTAAAGAAAAATTGTTGGGTGAAAATATTTTTACAAGGGAAATGGGATTAGACCTGTCCATGGGCCGGGCGGCCCGGCCCGGCCCGACGGTCCGCCCAAAATATGGGAGGGTTCGGGTAAAAATATAGGCCCAAAATATGAGCTTGGGTAAAAAAACGAGGCCCGTTTAAAAAATGGGCCTGGCTCGGGCTCAACTTTTTTGGCCTGGACCTGGCCCGGCCCGAATATAATAAATATATATTTTTTAATTTTAAAATACTTTAAAAAAAATTTTTTTATTTTTAAAATTTTTTTTTGTGTTTATTAAAAATCGGGCCGGGCCGGGCCGGCTCGGGTTTATTATTTTTTCCCGGGCCGGGCCTGGGCAAAATTTCAAGCCCATATTTCAGGCCGGGCCGGGCCCGGGCCTAAGAGTCGGGTCAAAATTTTTTCCGGGCCCGACCTAGCCCATGTACAGGTCTAAATGGGATATAGGAATCTATTTAGCACCTTTTTAATTTTTTTGGTGCCAATTATCTATTAATAACGTGAATAGTTAGGATTGTGATTTTGGATAGGTATAGACTATAGAGATGTGATTGGTTGGAAACGGCCAAAACTGAAACAGGAATTTTCTAGTCCAAACTATATGAAACCCAATCAACGTGTGAGAGACTTACGAAACTGGCTAACTTTGTCCATTTCTCTCACTATTCTCACTTGAGGAATATTAAACTGTAAAAAAGAATCTGGGATTTTATTTGGAATTATACCATTCCAAAAGTTTTTAAAATGATTAGACTGTAAAAACAATATGTTCACTGGCATCTTCATTTTATTCTATTGGGCTTTACTAGATAGTTTTGTTGGATATAAAATTTTAAGACAAGTGATGATGGAATTCCAAAAAAGCTTCGGACCAAAATGATTTTCTTCTTAATAACAACCAGAAAGAAAGAGGAGAACGTTACTTGCGTTTTCATCGAACATTCAATGACAACTTTTAAGAAAGTAGAAAAGCAAAAGACCTGAAAAGCAACTTGAGATTGGTTATAGTGTCCTCTCCTTCCCCAATCTCCGACCACCAAGAAGCTCAGAGACCCATCTGGTTTGCCTGCGTGTTCAAACCGCTCAAGCTCTGCCACACACGATACTACAAACAACCCAACAACCAACGTCCACGACGCAAGCCTTTGGTTCATAGCTTTTTTGGTTGGAACAACCATATTTATGTGAAATGAGGTGAGAGTAGGGAGGCAAGGCAAGGTAGAAAATGAAATGAAGAGCCCTGCTATCCACGCCATTTATAACCAGTTGGAGCATATAATATGTTTCTACGAGGGTAGGATTTAAAAATCATTTTGAAGTCCCACGAAAATTCCTTAGAATGACGTAAGGCTATAAGATTGACTGAAGGAAAGCATACATTAATAAGAAAGAACCAAAAACCCACCAAACCTTATGGCCCAAGCTGGTCTTAAATCCACCAATTAAGTTAGCTCTGCCTTCATCCCACTCTTAACTTTACCTCAAATCTGCTATTAGCTGTTGTGTGTTCTCTATTTCATCCGGGCAAAATACCAAAAAAAAGTCCCTTTTTTTTTAAAAATTTATCGAAATCGGCCCGGTATTTTATTATTTATCGGAATTGGTCCTTTTCCCCGAAAACGCATCCCCGTCAGCGCGATGTTAGGGGACGTGTCAGCAAAACGCGTCCTGGAGGCGCGCTTTGCATACGTGGACACAAAGCGCGCTTACGAGAACGGGCTTTGTTGCCACGTAGGCAAAGCGCGCCCTCGGGGACGCGTTTTGTTGCCACGTAGCACGCCCCTGGGGACGCGTTTTCCCCGCGCATGAACAGTGCAACAGCCATTTTTTTGACCATTGCCCCCCCAACGGTAAAAAAAAACCTATAAAACCCCCCACCCTTTCATTTTTTTTCACAAACTAATACTCTCTCAATTATTTTCTCAATTTCCTCTCAATTTCCTCTCAATTTGCTCTCAATTTCCTTCCAAATTTCTCTCAAATCCCTATTTTTAATTATTTTAAAAAAATTAATTTTTTAAATTTTTTTTAAATCGTAAAAATTTGTACGAATTTAGCAATGGCTGGAGAATTGATTCGTCTTAATAACCAACACATATCCGTCGAACAAATTAAAATGGTAAGTGTTAAATTTATTTTTTAAATATTACTTAAGATTTTTTTATTTATGCATTTTTAGATAATTATTAATTTATTATTTGTTATAAAAGTCTGTAGATCGGATATTGGAATGCTATATCCGGAATATGCATGGTCCTCCATCACCGTTGGTAGAGAATTACCTGCGGGAAGTGGGTTTTTGGCACGTGGCGACGGTAGGCCGGGGATGCAAGTTGGACCCGAAACTTATCAATGCGTTGATCGAGAGGTGGAGACTCGAGACGCACACATTCCATCTTCCATGTGTAGAGTGCACTATCACTTTGGAAAATGTAAATCTGCAATTGGGATTGCCGGTGGACGGGTACCCAATCACTGGGTCTGTTCAATCTGGCGATTGGGGAGCGGTGTGCTACGAGCTTTTGGGCGCTATTCCAGAGAAATTTAACGGAGGTCGGATCGAGATGGGCTGGCTACGAGACACATTCCTGGATCCGGATGATGATTCAACTGAAGTAGAAAGAATTCGATATACTCGGGCATACATTCTTCAGATAATTGGAGGTTATCTGATGCCGGACTTGTCACGGAACCTCGTACATCTAAGATGGCTGCTGAAACTCGTTGATTTTAGAGCAGCTGGTGAATTGAGTTGGGGGTCTGCCGTCTTGGCAATATTATATCGGGAGATGTGCGGGGCGACGCGACCGAGTAAAGCGAAAATCAGAGGTTGCCTGTCACTACTGCAGTTATGGGCATGGTTTCGCTTTCCATTTCTACGTCCTCGAGTGGACCACCCATATACATTCTCACTCATAACAAGGTGGTAGTTAACGCCGTTTTTGATGCTATGTTGTTTCAAAGCACCAATAAAACTATCCTTGTTGGAAAACTGATTACCAACTTCAAATTCACGTAAATCTAGCCCCGAACTTGTACGATCACGCAACCAGTGTGGTAGATCTGGAAACTCCAACGCATCATCTGCAGATAGATCGACATTATGCATGTGGGTTGGAGGTTAGTATGCTCTGAATCGTGGATTTTCTTCTTCATCTGAACTCCTTTCAGCATCTTCAGGTTCTGTTGGAATAGGCTCCGGTTCAGAAAATAAGCCAACTTCTACACCATAGGGCTCGGGCTCTCGAGGTGGATCCACATCGGAGTCATCTTCTAACCCACCATCATCTGCAAAGTACGAGGTCCCCTCACCGGTGGACGTCGTAGGGAGTACATCATTCCTTCTTCTGGGCATTTCATAACGTCCCCAATTGGATGTAAATTGCCAACCACCAGAACTTGATGCTGTTCCCCAGTACGTATTTCCAGCATCAGACATCGAGCCACCAACGTATATGTCCCATCCACCGACAAAGTGTCTTACAGGGGATGTGCATTCCACACCGCTACCAAACATGGGTTGTTCCATGTTTTGTAACCCGTTAACCGAGTATCAGCCAGGGGTCGTGTATACATCTCGAACACCGATCGCAAGTACATCATTTGGCGATGTAAATTGTACATATAACTCAATATAATGTGCTCCACTAGCAAGATGAGTCTGCACCATTGCCTCCAAGCTACAAGCACCTTTTATGTCGAACGAGTCATATGTCACCGGATCAACAGAAGAACAAAATTGATACGTAATAGACAGAACTTTCATTGGCGTCGTTCTGAAAATTTTACGCCTAATTCTTTTACGAAGTTTTGTCAAATCTATGTTCTGGTTAAAAACCAGTTGCACCGTATTTTCGAAAAAAAACAACACCGTTCTCGGTGTGGCAAACCTTACCATCATAGTAAATAACAGCACTAATACGTTCACTCATATTTAACTTCTAACCTTCTTAGCCTCTCTAAATTTTTTTGCTCTGTAACTTATGCAATCTGAGAACATTTTTTGGCTCATTTATAGCCTCACCCCAAACATGCTACTATAGCAAAAGAGCATCCACGAGGGCGCGATTTCATAAATTCTTCTGATAAAGCATCCTACTTGAAGCGTTTTTTATACTATTTGCTCAGAAACGTCAACTCGAAATTATTTTTTAGGACCTATTGTAGCAAAAGCGCGTCCACGTGGGCGCAATTTCAGAAATTCTTCTAATAAAGCATCCTGCTTGAAGCGTTTTTTATACTGTTCGCTCAGAAACGTCAACTCGAAATTATTTTTTCAAGACCAACTGTAGCAAAAGCGCGTCCACGTGGGCGGGATTTTAGAAATTCTTCTGATAAAGCATCCTGCTTGAAGCGTTTTTTTTATACTATTTTCTCAAAAACGTCAACTCGAAATTATTTTTTCAGGACCAACTGTAGCAAAAACGCGTCCACGTGGGTGCGATTTCAGAAATTCTTCTGATAAAGCATCCTAAACCATAAACCCTAAACCCTAATCCCTTATTTGTTTAATTTTTTCTCTAAAACCTTAAAACCCTTAAACCTTAAACCCTAACCCTAAAAACTCAAAACCTAACGGTGGAGAAACAACAAAAACGCGTCCCCAGGGGCGCGCTACGTGGCAACAAAACCCGTCCCTGGGGGCGCGCTTTGCCTACATGGCAGAAAAGCGCGTCCTCGTAAGCGCGCTTTGTGTCCACGTAAGCAAAGCGCGCCCCTAGGGACGCGTTTTGTTGACACGTCCCCTGACATCGCGTTGACGGGGACGCGTTTTCAGGGAAAATGACACATTCCAGTAAATAATAAAATACCGGGTCCATTTCGATAAATTTTAAAAAAAGGGGATTTTTTTTGGTATTTTTCCCCTTTCATCCTTAAATTTATTGATTAAATTGCCTGGAATTTTGTGAAAAATAATAAATTTACATAATTAAAATTTTAAAATTCAAAAAAAATCTAAAAGTTAAATCCAATAGTAAATTACCTTCTAGCTTTACCCCGTATGTTTGGTAGGTTTGACAATTAGTTAGTTGGTAAAACATCAAGGAATACGATACGTTGAATTATTGTTGTCTCTCATGAATTATGACCTCGTTTTCCCTACTACCTCTATGCAATCACAGCAACAAGAAGCATATGGCTGGTGGCATTGGCAAATATGTTGATGCTTTTTTTGGGTTCAAAATTTCAATCCCTATTTTATTATCATCCCAAGTTAGTGAAGGTATGTAATGGATTTGACTTTAAACAAGATTTTGTTTGAGTGATTACAATATTATATATTTAATTGAATTATTATCGGAATAAAATATACAAACTAATTATATAAATATCAGATTATGGTACGTCCACGTAATATGTTTATTAAAAATAACATGAAAGTCAAATACTACTTTAGTTGAAACGGTAAATTTAAAAATTTTATGTTATGATAAATAGGATTCAAATCTTATCATAAATATATATTTTTAAAATTTTATATAAAAATAGAAACACTCTCAATCTAATATTTATTACTTTATTAAAATAAAAAAATCTAATAATTTACTACTTTATTACAATCTTTACATGAAGTATAGGTATATTGTTACCATCAGAAGTATTTAGTTATATATATATATTCCCTTTCAAGCTAGATCATTTCAAATAAAGTTTTGAAAAGAAATAAAGCACAGGGCAAAAACATGTTTCTTTTTATTCCACTTCCAGAAAAGAAAAAAAATTCTTGATTAACTTCCTCTTTTATTGTTTTAATCTGAAAAGAAAATACCAGGCTTGATGGTTTTCAAAACAACAGAGTTAACTTGCACAAAATAAATTAAAATAATAAAATAATGCAATATAAAGATATGGAGAAATTCACTTCCAAGCATATTCATAATTTTTAATTAATTCAGTACTTCTATCGTATCGATTTAAAATATTGTTTATATTAATATATATTTAATGGTTGAGATATTGTTATATAAAAGTAATAATTAAAATATAACGCTTGAATTGTTAAACCAATTAAATGTCACATCGATATAAATAGGTCTCTCTTATCAATATAATATAATGTATCAAAATTGAATAATATATAATTCTACCAAGCGTCAACCAACCAGGTAATGATAGTTTGTGCCATTATATGTTATAATCAGTAGATGATATTATTGATGCCCATACAAGGATCATCCTAACTCTTTACTGCTGGGGAAACAAATTTGTCGTTTACATATTTATGTTGATAACTATGTCTTCTATCAATTTCATGCATTTTGATTTGTGGTCCTATGAAGTTGCAAGTAACAAACCATCAACTAACATTTTTGAAGGAGACCATCTGTTGGGAATTTCCACGAATTTTCCTATTTCTTTGTCTTCGTTTGGGTGAGAGGGGAAGGAGAGAAAGAAATGGTTTAATTATTTTTCAATTCCTGTTCTTTTTGAAATTTTGGATTTCAATCTATCTACTTGTGTTTAATTTCAAAATTTTATTTATCTAGATTTAAAATTAAAAATTGATTGAGAAAACGTGGTATCCATTGAATTTTAATTTTTAAATAAAATCTTTTGATTTAAAATCAACAAAAGTCCTTATCAATTGAATTATAAAGTCTAAATTATTAAAATTAAACTAAAAGTTAAATTTCAAAGATTCAAAGTGAAGACATAATTAATTTGAAAATAAAGAACGGAAAGAGATAAAAGAATTGAATAGTGGTGTTTGGGTTTTTTTCCTTTCTAAAATATTATAGATTTATTGTTATAAATTTATATGAAGAGAAAGTTTTATTTTATTGTTAAATAATATATTTAAAACTATTTTAGTTTTCATTTCTCCTTTGCACTTTATACTAATTAATGGAACTTTTGTATACGTTACAAATAAAACTTATAAATCTATTGCATCCTATTTGTTATTTCTAACTAAGAGTAATCATCTAAAGTTTTGGTTTAATTATAACATAATATTTATTTCTTCTACTTTAATCTAATATAAAATTGATTTATCATTATCAATGTTATAGCTTAGCTAACGAGACCTTGGCTTAATTGACGAAGACGAGGCCTTGGATCTTGAGTAGTTAGGACTCAAACTTTTTATGTGCAATTATATTTGTAGGTCTTCAAGTGCAATTGTCATAGGTGGGTTTTAATTTAATTAGTCTACTCTGTTTGTTGACTTTAGCCTAGATGGTTTGATTCTGCAATATGATTATTCAGATAGTTCGTTTGTAATATTTTGATGCTTGTAATTGTATTATACTTCAAAAACTTACTTCTTTTGATTGGTTGGTTTGAAATTTTAACCTAATAAAATTGATAATCAAATTATAAAACTAAAAATATTATAATTGAATTCCCAAATTAAATTAATATGATATAAAGACGAAAATGTAAATTTTCAAAGAGAAGTTATACGTTATGAGCCAAAATTCTAGTAAATCGCAAAAAATAACCAAAAAAAATGTTTATACATTAAACAACAAATTGCCACTTGCTCACAACTGCGGCAGAGATTCAACTTGTTTTCTCCCCTTTCTTGTTAATTTCACATATCAACATCAACATGTAACCTTTAACTTATATACCAGAGTTGGGAAATTCTTGGGGGTAGCATAATGCAAGAATATGAGGTACTGTTTTCTGTTGTTGTTTGATAATTCAATTCAATGCAAAAAAGCGAAAAGGACATGATGAATGAAGATCACATGGATGGAAAAAGACTATATAATACTAATAATAAGAGGTTGCAGAGCACATTATTATCCTATCCATTTCCATTGGAGACTTCCTTTGAAAAATCTTGTGCAATGGGCATGAAACACACAGTTCTCATCTCTTTCACCACTTATCCAAATCTTGAGGAGCTCCGATTTCCCCCCAACCTCCCCACAAATTATCCCACTAAGTACTAAAATATTGAGCAATGATACGAGGCTACTCATCAACTACTGCAATTATTATTCAACACTACATATGATATTATATAATATGGAGCAATTTGCAGATTGCCCATCCCTATTCCAAATAATTTTATCCAAATAAGGCGGGGCTAGTTGGCTTTTATCATATGCATATGCCCTTTAGGGGATGATGATGATTCCCACTTTGGAATTTAGTTCTGCAAGTTTTTGGAAGCTTGTATTGCAGAATGCAGATTTTTAATTAGGAAATTTCCAGTTCTGCAAAACCCTCATAAAAGAAAAGAGCATTATAGAAGGGCCATGTTGGATGAACTTTAGAGCATGATTATCATGAAGTGAGCTATCGAGGCTTCTGACGTGAACCAAACGGTGGTAAAACTTTAGACCCCATTTATGTCAAGATATCCACGTAATTGGCAGAAATTATGAAGTTATTGGTCAAGGATTTGATGGTATGGTAGTAAACAATTCATGTCAGTCCAAATGCTTAACGATTGATACCTAAAACAGAGAGTAGAAAAGTTCTGTAATAAAGGCTCCATGCTAATCTCAGTATTTGGTTGACATACATGATAGTATGAAAACATGCCCCCTATTCTCATAGGTACTTCAATTATATTTTGTTGAAGTAGTTACTACTTTAACTATTAACTACCAATTCATTAAAATATACCTCTAAACCACATGATATTTTTAATTAAATAAATACATTTAAAATTAAATTAAATTAAAAATTCGTCTCTCTTTTCTCCCCTCCCTTCTTTATTCACTTTTTTTTTTGTCTTCATCTTCTTAGCCATGTGTGAAATAAAAAATCCGTAAAAATAGAGAAAATTGGGGTTCTCTTTTCTGTCCTTTTTTCTTTATTATTTTGAATTCTTAATGTTGAACATTAGAGTTTGTTTTAATGGAAAAGAAGATGAGAATTTATTTTAATATTGAAATAGAGGTTCGTTCATTTTAAAAGAAAAAAAAAGGAAACTAGGGTTTGTTTTAATGGGAAATTTTTAAATAAAATTTATTTTAAAATTTTGTACAAATTTTTTGTAGAAAAGATAAAGATAGAAAGAGAGATATTGAGAGATGATGTCACGCCCTAAAATATAGAAAGTCAATTGTAATGAATAAATAAGAAAAGTTAATAGACTTGATGGTTAAGTCTTACTCCCTTATTTTAGAGGTCTTAAGTTCGAACTTTCTTTCTTCAATTTCTTTTCCTTTTATTAGGATAAAAGTCACAACTAAAATATATACAATTGGGAGTTAAAACTAAATAAGAAATAGGCTTCAACTTTAATGGTTAAGAGTTAGCTTTATTTTTAAATGATCCTAGGTTTGAGCCACTCTCTTCCCTTCTATTTCCTTTTTATTTCGGCCCAAAATTTTGGGTTATTTACCCTTGTCGCCCCAGAGTTTCAAACCCTAACTATTTAACTATTTTTTTCCCAATTGGACTAGGTTTGCCTCTTTTCAAATCCTAGTAAAACTTCTCTTCATATTTTCTATTTCTTCTCTATTTCTTTTCTCTTCTTTGCACTATATTTTACATCTTTTTGTTGTTGAATATTTTTCTTTTCCGTATCAAATCAATCCCCGTTAAATCATTTTTCTACAGGTTATTGAATTCATCGTTGATAGCCTCCTTATTTTTATCAAAGTTTGGTAAGTGCATTCGTTTCGATAAGTCGAACTCGTAATTCAAAAATAGCATCGTTCCACATTAATCTTTCAATTCAATTGCTCAATCTTTTACGATTCTTGACAATTTTTTTGATAATCTTGTCAAATCTTGAAATCAACAGCTAATTCGTGAGTAAGTGTCATTTGAAGGATCAGATTTAGGTGAATCAGACTAGAATTGGGCATGACGAACATCGATTGAACTCCCAGTGAAAAGTGTGTTCTTTACAAAGTGATTCGGGACAAACCGTGTGTAAGAATATGGTCACATGGTCTCCTATACAGGCGTTTGGACCACACGGCCACCACACAACCATGTGCTTCTGTTATGTTAGGGTACCTTTGATTTTCACACGACCAAGAATCTCTCACACGACCGTGTCTCTCTTGCAAGGTAATTTTTACGTTTACCACACGGCCTAAATACATGGTCGTGTAACCCTTCCACACGGTTTATAGCTCCTCACATGGGCCGGCCACATGGCTGTGTGACCCCTATTTTACAGTTTTGCCTAGAATTTTGTAAACTGTTTAGTTTAGTCCATGTATAGTCCCCGAATTATTTTTAAAGATTTTATTCACTCATTTAAGTCCCTAATATTAGGAACATGCTAGAATCTGTGAGTTGATTGAATTGCTATTGTAATAATGATGATATGTGAACATTACATGTTTACTGTCATTGTAATTTTGATGAACTGTTACTGTTATTTTTACCACTGTATTACTAATTGCATATTCAACATGCCTACTATTATTGTTGAACCTAATACAAGTTAAGCATATCTAATGCTACTATTGAACTGAATACATGATAAAACATGTCTATTGTTTTTACATGATACTATTACAAGCATATCATACATCACTGCATGGGGTGGGATGATTGTAAGGAGGAAGTATTGAGAGCTTAATAATTTGGAACACTAGTGGTTCATCCACAAATTACTAATGGCTTTTTTCTGGAAATAAGCTGTGCATCCACAACAAGTGGCAATTTATTTACAAATATTTTTATTTGAAAATACTGGTGGTTCATCCACAATTTTTAGTACTAATAGTTTATTTGCAAGTATTGGTGGTTCATCCACAAACTAGAGTGTATTGGTTGGAAGAGTTTTGGGAAACTCTTGCTATGAAGTGTAGCGAAGTATGGGTAGGATTTTGCATTGACATTTACATGCATGCTCAAAATAACTGTCGGTTTATGCTTTGATATACGATTGTGATTGTTCTAAAAACTATTTGTTGTATGCTTGATTACTATTTTGCACTGGTTTACTTGTGATAGGACTCACATTGAGCTTCTTAAGCTCAATCCCCTTTATTTTCTATCTTTACAGATAACCCTCCAAGTTAGGACTTGGACTCGGCATCCTGAATGTCTCGGCTCGGCATGTTTTTTATTTATTTATTAAAGTATCTTAGATTTATTATTCGTTATTCAAAGACCGTGTTGTTTTATTTTTAACTGTTGCATGGAACATAGGTTTTTGGGATTTATATAACATGTATGGCATTTAATTTGAATTTAGGATATTAAAAAATGAATTTAGAATTAATCATGCATAAAATAATTATGCTTTTTCTTAATTGAAAATCACTTTTCCGCTACTAGATTATAAATAAAATTTGAGTAATAAATAAATTGGAAATTAACTCAATTTTCAAAAATAGTCACTGTTACAAGGAAAATGATAAACTTAATCAGTTTTTGCTAACTCGTGAGTTTTTTTCTGGAAATAGAGTTAGTTTTCTTCTAAGTTAAACAAACGTTTTAAAATTACTGTTTTATAAACGTTGTTAGCTTACTAGGCCATTTCGTTGGCCAATGCAATCTTCCGAATTTGGGCCTAACGTCTATGCCGAGATGGGGAAGTTACAAATGATATTTTATTTTTAATTTAATTGAATATTAAATTTAAATATTTTTACTTAATTAAAAATGTCACATGTCATAATCAATACCATAATATGGAATATTAAATTGGTAAAAAAAACTAATAGAATCAAATAAAAAATTATTTTAAAATCGTTAATTTGAATTGGATTTAAATTTGTTTAAATATTTACCTTTGTTATTATCTATACTATTTTTAAGCTCTTAACTGAGTTGGTGTCACCCTCAACTGGGTCACCAACTGGGTCAGGAAATTATGAAAATGTTTTTTTGTAATTAAAAAAAAGGTTTCATTATTCAAGGGTATTTTAATCTTTTAATTTTAACAAAAATAAATTAAAATATGCATATAATGGGATTTGAATATGCATCAATTGGATTATTTAAACTTTATATTTACCAATTGACCAAAGCTTCATTTTATGTATTATAAACATTTTGTTTTAATATACACAATTTATTATCTTCATCGATTATGTTTATATATTAATAATGTTGTTTATTGAATTGGTGTCACAAGTCGACTTGACATTAACTCATAATTGATGACAAAATCATAATAAATAAGCAGTAGTGCATTTAGCATTGTTTATCTCATATATTTACGTGTTTAAATTTTATTTTACTCATTATTTAATCTAATTTTTTATTTTAATATCATACATATTTCATGTGTTATTTTGATTAATTAGTTTCAAACCATATGTTTCATTGTTTATTGTATGTTACTTTTAAAGAGGCACATGTTTTAAATATGTGTTTCCACATGCATATATACATGTGATAAGATTTCTAGTAATTTATAAAACACGTTCTATTATTATTTACTAGTGTTGGGGATTGACCCGATTAAGCAACAAACAAGTAAAAAATAGCGGAAGAAATTGAGAAATTAAACACACAAATGTAACGTAGAAAAACCTCTTCAAAGAGGATAAAAAAGCAATGAGTAAAAATAATTTTACCATAATGGCAAAAAAATGAAGAGTACAAAGATGGAGATAAAAACTAAACCCTGAAACCCCGAAAAAACAAAAAACCCTCAAAATGTAAATACAAAATTCTCCAAATGTGTTATGAATTCTAATCTCTAATAGGTTTTTTTCTAAAATTGTAAAAAAACCCTATTTATGGCTAAATTCATAGGTCAAATAATAATAAAATAATCTAGACTAATTAGAGTTTGATTGAAACAAATAAACAGAGTTTAATTGGAAGATTATTTCTCAAATCTGACTGAAATAGGAATCCTACTCAACAAATTTCCACATTGACTCATATTTCCACAACGCAATCTTTGCCAAAGCCTGCCACGGACTTATCTTGAACTATGCAAGAAATTAACTGAGTCGAATATGTGTTTAGAAATTGGAAGACTTCTAGCCTTCAACTTGTACATTGCCAATCAAAACTAACCCAGGTCTAATTTTCACGAACACAATGCCCTAACTTTTCAAGACCTGTATCCAAAAGAGAACCTCTCTTTAGAAATGATCATACATTTTTCCCTCCTATGACTAAGTTGTCTTCGCTCCAAATGAGTTGACTTCGACTCCGTAACGGACGAGGGACGTTCGATTTCACCGGTCACTGTAGAACCTTCCAGAATATAAAGACTGTTGGTTCTTTTATCTTTTAACAAAATGAGAGCCCCATAAGACACCTTAATGTCGCTCGACTCGATGTTGATTCTGCAACCTTTCAAGTCTAAAATACTCAATAAGGCAAGATTCTTTTGTAAATCAAGTATATACTTGACATCTAAAAGTGTCCTAATCGTCCTATCGTGTATCCTAATTTTAACAGTACCAATACCAATTACCTTACTGGATGAATCATTTCACATGCATACAACTCCACCTTTAACCAAGCTGTATATGGAGAACCATTCTCTATTAGGACATATGTGGAAAGAACATCCCGAATCTAGGATCCACTTGGACGTAAGCTCGAAGCTTTTTCTCGTTGACACTAATAAAAAATCATCACCGTTTTCATCGGCCAAATTAGCACCAGCTACGTCTTCCCTGTTACTCTCAACAGCTCTTTTATTTCGTAATTTATAACAATATGCTTTGATGTGACCTAACTTCTTACAATAGCGACACCTTTTGTCTCGCTTTTTTGATACAACCAAAATAGAAGCTTGCCTATTTGCCTTGTTATCCGAACCAAACTCATTGTCGAATTTGTCTTTACTCAACAAATAACCCTTCACATCCTTATATGAGAGTTTGTCTCTGCCATAAATTAGGGTCTCCTTAAAAGACTTGTATGAAAGGAGTAAAGAACACAATAATAGCATAGCCTGATCTTCATCGTCAATTTGAACCTCAACATTATTTAAATCATTTAAAAGTGTAATGAATTGACTGATGTAATCTCTAAGAAGCTCACATTCGTTCATGTGAAACGTAAATACATGGTGTTTAAACACTAAACGATTAGCCAGAGACTTAGTCACATAAAGAGTTTTTAACCTTTTTCACAATGCGGATGAGGTCTTCTCCATCGATACCTTTTGCAATACCCTATTCACGAGACACAATTGGATTGCAGACAATACTTTTTCATCAAGCTCTTCCCATTCTGACTGATCTAGATTCTCAAGATTTTTCCCAGTAACGACCTTTTTCAGGCCGGTCTAAACTAAAATTGCCATCATCCGAACTTGCCACAGATTGAAATTTATGACACCTTCAAACTTCCCAATGTCAAACATTGTACATTGTTGTTGTCATCTCTGAACGGGCTGATCTACAAAAATTAAATTAGCTCTGATACCACTTGCTGGGGATCGACCCGGTTGATCAACGAACAAGTAAAAAATAGATGAAAAAATTGAGAAATTGAACACACAAATTTAACGTAGAAAAATCTCTCCAAAGAGGATGAAAAAACCACGGATAAAGATAATTTTACTATAATGGAAAAAAACGAAGAGTACAAAGATGAAAATAAAAACTAAACCTCGAAACCCGAAAAAATAAAGAACCCTCAAAACGTAAACACAAATTTCTCTAAAAGTGTTATGAGTTCTAATCTCTAATGGGTGTTTTTTCTAAGGTTGTAAAAGAGCCTATTTATAGGCTAAATTCATAGGCAAAAAATAATAAAATAATCTAGACTAATCAGAGTTTGATTGAAACAAATAAATAGAGTTTAACGAAAGATTATTTCTCATATTTGACTGAAATACGAGTCATACTCAACAACTAGTTTTCTTAATCGTGTGTATAAATTAAAATATATGAAATTACTTATTCAAAATATTATGAAAAATGAAACATTTTACTTAGAATTTTTCTTAATAATAAAAAATGTTTCATTTGTTATTTTGAATATATAATTTTAATCAGATATA
This sequence comes from Gossypium raimondii, assembly GCF_025698545.1. Taxonomy (NCBI): domain Eukaryota; kingdom Viridiplantae; phylum Streptophyta; class Magnoliopsida; order Malvales; family Malvaceae; genus Gossypium; species Gossypium raimondii. Next base: position 31,015,429 of record NC_068565.1, read on the forward strand.
TTATTAAAATGGTTATAAAATTAAACATAAATTTGTGAATTCATAATAATGATAAAGAATTCAAATTTAGTATTGTAACATGAAATAACTAAAGAGTTAATAATGTAATCAACCAATGTGACGATATCATTATTCTATGAGTTGCATTTCTGAACTGTAATTTGTTACAATTTATATTATTATTTATAATGTTAAATATTAGAAAAAAAAATCAGTTGAGTCCTTATAAAAATACATTAAATTCAGCTTTTAATGACAACACAAAATAATTGACCCTTTTATTAATAGATATTATCAGTTGACATAATTGAAGGAAGACACTAAAATTGCCACATGGCAATAAGTTATCATGGGTAAACAATAAAATCTTTTTTAAATAATTAAAATGTGCATCTAAAATGAATCAAGACAACCATTTATTTAGAATTATTTTAACGAATGCAAAATAAAGAAATATTAAAAGTTGTAATATATATGAAACTTAAAAGATTCATGCTTTTGATCTGCAAATAAAGAAGGAAAAATTGTGGCATAATATGCACATTGCATTTAAGAGCACAGGGGTAATATAAACATCAATTTCATCCGCAACCTTTCTCTTCCCTTTATCATTAACCGGCAAAATAGAACATAACTTCAATATAAATAGTATAATCAATTCCATTTATGCTTAATGTGACAATTGCCCACTATAATTTAGGTTAAAGTTCAATTTGCCACTATACTTTATCTTCTTTTATATTTGTCATTATAATATATGTGTCAATTGCCCACTATAATTTAGGTTAAATTCAATTTACCACTATACTTTATCTTCCTTTATATTTGTCATTATAATTTTGAGTTGAAGATAAATTTACCATTATATTGTAACTTTATCTTGAATTTTACTATTTTACTTTTGTTTAATTGAATTGTCACTAAATTTCGATTTTAATTTTAAAATGTTTTGAAGAAATATAATAAAAATAATATTATAATTTATATTTAATACTTATAAATAATTAAAAATAAAGTTAATATATTTTTTATTTTCAAGTTTTTCTTTTATTAAATAATTTTTTTATGTTAATTTATTATATTTTAATATTTTATAAATTAATATTAATATTTGAAATAATATTCTATTGTTAATTTTATTCTCAAAAATCAAAATCAACATTAATAAGTAAATTTATTTAAAAATCAAGATTAATGGAAAATTTCAGTAAAATTCAATAAAGATTATGTGATAAATTTAATCATATTTAATAGGTCTGCCCGAAATATGGGAGGGTTCGGGTAAAAATATAGGCTTGAAATATGGGTTTGGGTAAAAAACGAGGCCCATTTTCTACCGGGCCTCAGGCACCAGTTTTTTGGCCTGGGCCCGACTCGGCCTGAATATATAATAAATATATTTTTTTAATTTTTTAATTTTAAAATATTTTTAAAATACTTTTTTTTTATTTTTTATTTGTAAAATAAATTTTTGGTGTTTATTAAAAAAATGGGACAAGTTAGGCCGGGCTCGGGCTTAGGAATTTTTTCCCGTGTCGGGCCTAGACAAAATTTTAGGCCTATATTTCGGGCCAGGCCCGGGTCTAGGACGAGGGCCGAAATTTTTTTTGGGCCCGGCCCAGCCCATGATTACCTCTAGTTACATGTCATGTAATGAAAAAGATTGGTGGGTATAAGTAAATAAGTCAGCGGCATCATTGATACAAAGACGGTTAAATTAGGAATCAAACCAATATTATATTTATCACTTCTTATTTCAATTTATTTCAGTTTTATCATATTTTTTATTATTTTAAATCTATTAAATTCTCAAATTTATTTATTTTAATACGTAAATAGACTTGTTCATGGGTTGGACTACTGTACAGGCTTGAAGGCTCGTCCAAAATTTGGGAGGGTTTGAACAAATATATCAAACCCGAAAAATAGGTTTGAGAAAAAATATATATTATGTAATTTAGAACACATTAAAAAAATAAACCTATACTAAATATATAATACTATTTTAATAAGATTTTTTACCTAAATAATTAAAAAAAATTTAAATACTGAAATAGGTTGTCAGTTGGATTATATACGAAAATGATTTTTTTTGGGTGCGTTTATATGATAAGCGCAACCACTTTTTTATATTAAAATATTATTTTTATTTTTTTAATTATTATTTTATTGGTGGCGCCTTTCTCATAGGCGCCACTGCTTGTATTTTTTTTTTCCGGATCAGTATATGACCCGTGTAGAGATACAAAAATGGTATGAGGATAGGTGGCGCCTATCTGGTAGGTGCGACTGGTGGAGCCTATCTAACAAGCGCAACTAGTAAAGTCTATCTGACAGGCGCAATTGGGGCTTAATTTTTCCTTTATATATACTTCCCCGAAAATCAAATGAGCAGAAGACACAAAATTTAGCAGAATAGAAGTAAGAAGATAGGGAAAGGAAAGAAAGAAAGGAAAACAAAAAGAATGATAAGGTATTTTAGTTTATTTCTTTTTAAATAGAATGTAGAGTTTTGTTAGTAATTTTATTATTTGAAGGTTATTTTGTTAGGTTATTAATTTTGTTAGCTTCTGAATGAAAAATTTTGCATTAAAAATTTTATGTAATTTTTTTGTTATTCGAAACTGTTTTGAGAATTTTAAATTTTTTTAACAGATCTAGTATTGAAGATGGAGAATCAGTTTTTCGTTTGTATTTATTTCGATGAAGAAATTTTGACAACAACCGTGGGATGTATATTTGAATGTCGCAAACAAGTAGCAATGAGATTTAATAGAAATATCTCGTTTAATGATATGAAGGAAAAAAATTAGTGAAAAAATTTATAGACGTTGTGGGAAAAGGATCTCGAAACTTTTCTACAAGTTTCCAGTTTCGACGGATCCCATAAAATTCACCAAAATGGAACTTGTAGATGATGAAGACGTGGAGACAATGGTCGCTCTTTATTGTGGGACTCAGAGCAACCAAAATGCACCGATTCAGTTATTTGCTAAGTTAGCTGGTGTGGAGCCAACTGAAGATCCCACCCCATTAGGTGAAGAAGATTGGAGCTCAAGAGCCGTGTATGGTGGTTCTGATATCGTACGTTGATAGTCAATCAACTATATACGGGATCGACATTGATCTTAATGTTGCACTCGAGACTGATGTGGTTAGTGATGATGTATACCATAATAGTGATCCTTCTGATCACGAGGTCGATAGTGATAGTAATCCCGACGTGGACGAGGTCCCAGATGATATTGACGACGAAGGCATGAATGACGATAGAAACGTTAACGCGTCTTCAGTCAAGAACCAGATTTGTCGTATTGTGATACACCATAATCCTGTGCACATATGACTCGAATAGACCCCGATGCGGCGCACGCGACTGAGTTTTCGGAGTACCCTAAAATACTACCTGCTCACTGGTTAGTCGTATATTCCGATCCTGAGAAGTTGTTCGTGGGCCAGAGATTCGAAAGTAAGGAAGAGTGCGTATTTGCTATTAAGCGGTATAGCATGAATATATTAGTGGAATACAAAGCCGCTATGTCTAAACCGACATTATATATTAGGGATGTTGGAGGTCGGCGAAAGGCTGCAATTGGCGGATACGAGCTGCATTTATCCAGAAGTCGCAGATGTGAGAGATACGAAAATTTATTGGACCTCACACATGCACTTCAACACGTATGATAGAAGATCATCGAAAACTTGATTCCAAAACTATCTGTACGTGCATCATGCCAATGGTGAAAGACATGCCGACCATTAAAGTTTCGGTACTAATTACCGAAATGCAGGCACGATTCCAACATCAAGTACCATATTGGAAGGCATGGATAGCTAAATAAATGGAAATAGAGCAATTATACGGAGATTTTGATGCATCGTACAATGAGTTATAGGGATGGATAGCCGCTATGCGGGAGTACGTGTCGGAGAATGTCATTGAGTTGCAGACACGACCTTATTACGACCCAGATGACCAACTACAACCAGGAAAAAGAATTTTTCAACGGATGTTCTGGACATTTGATCTATGCGTGCATACATTTTCTCACTGCAAGCCGTTTGTGCAAGTAGATGAGACATGACTATACGGTAAATATACACAGATCCTACTTCTTGCGATTGCTCGAGATGGGAACAAGAATGTGCTCCCGATTGCATTTGCCATCGTAGATAAGGAGAACATGGAGTCATGGGAATTCTTCCTTACAAACTTGTGGAGGTATGTTATTAGTAATGAATTTGCATTATCTCCAATAGAGGAAAAGGATTAATTGCCGCCATTAGGCGTTCCGGTGTGCTATGAAGATCCATTTACTGCATCCAGTACTTTGCGACTAACTTCCACCGAGGTTATAAGAATGCAGACTAGCGGAGACTAGTTGTGAGAATAGGTAAAGAATAACCTTTTCATTTCAATATATAACCTATTGTTTTAGGGCGATACTGTAACTTATATTTTTTTAATACATACGTAGCGCACGAGCTAGAGCTACACTTTTTTTGGTAAAGGATGACTCGACTTGAAAGTGACATGGAAGGTCGGATGAACACATCTTTCCGACAATGGTTGGATACCATGGAACCGTGGCAATGGGCTCACAGTTTTGACGAGGGCTTTTGTTATGGTCAAATGACCACAAACTTGGTGGAGGGGATCAACGTTGTATTGTTAAAAACACGACGTCTTCCGATTTCATCTGTCTTCTTGACTACATTTTACAGGTTGGCTACCTTGATGCCAAGAATGGGTCTGCAACAAGTCAACCAGATGAAGGCGGGACACGTGTTTGTCGAAGATGTCAGGGATACAATGGTTGCAAACTATCAGATGGCAAGGTCGATGAATGTAAAAGTATATTCACAATGTACTGAAACATTTCGAGTTACAGAGACCATCGGTTGTCAACCTGGTTTACCACCTAGGTCCTACGGAGTTGATCTCTGAAACAAACGGTGTGATTGTAGAAGGTTCCAAACACTTCATTATCCCTGTGCACATGCCGTGGCAACTTGTGCTAAAGTCTCGCTTAATGTAGAATAATTTATCGATGAAGTGTACACCCTCGAGTGCACGTTGCGTGTATGGGAGAACGAGTTCCCCGTGCTTCCTGACCTATCTACATGGGAGGTTCTTCCGATGACCTTCGGGCTTGTCTCAGACAAAAGGTTGCGTAGGAACCTGAAAGGTTGTCCACAATTATCGAGAATCCATAACGAAATGGACATTAGGGAGAAATTCGACGGGAAACTGTGTGGCGTATGCAGATTGTAACACCCCTAACCCTTATCCTTCTGTCTCTCTACATTTTTCTGTTATATACCTCTTCTAATTTCTGAGCATGATCTGACAAAATGACAAATTCTCGTCTTTCTATGCCCCCAATTATCATTTTGATTTCATCATTTAGTCCTTCCTCAAACCGAATACACATTTCTTCTTCGGTTGGTACAATTTCTCAAGCATATTTGCTGAGGTATACAAATTCTCTCTCGTATTCAGCTACTGACCGATTTCCTTGTCGCAAGTCAAGAAACTCCCTCTTCTTTTTATCCAAATATCTCTTGCCAACATATTTCTTTTTAAATTTACTCTGAAAGAATTCCCAAGTGATTTTTTCTTTCGGCACCACTGTCACTATAGTCATCCACCAATTATATGATTCCTCTTTCAGTAAGGAAATAACACATCTCAAATAATCATCTAGGGAACGAACCATTTCTTCAAAAACTCTTATTGTGTTCTGAAGCCAGTACTCAGCTTTGACAGGATCATCATCTAACTTACCTCAAAATTATTCGATACCACATTTTCTAAGTTTTTCGATCAGAGTACGTTTACTAGATTCAATCACCGGAGGAGGTGGAGATGCTACCGAAGGCACTTCGGATGGTACAATAGGGGATGAAGTTGTTGAGCCTGATTTCTTTATTGTATAAATTTATTAAACCATTGATTCTAAAACCCAAAGAATATATTTTAAGTTCTTGTTCTTGAACCGGAGAAATTGGGACATTAATACTTGTCCCGTGCTCAGATGTGTGTACTCTACTATTGACCTCATCATGTTCAGCATGTTCAGATCTATCTCACATCTTTACAATCTATAAGAAAAACAAGAGTTAAATTGGATCATACACATCACACTATCACAGATTTATATGGCATATATTTCTAGACACTTTACACATTACTTGTAACACCCCATAATCCCAAATTGTCGCCGGGATAGGGTTACGAGGCATTACCGGACATCTCAGACAATTTACAAATAATTCTTAAATCAATAACAAACACATATAATGTAATTATAAATTCATATAAATTCTTACTAATTGACTTCATTCATTTTTTTTTCAAAAAGAAATTCAATATAACCCCTTTATAAATATTGAACCTTCCCTGCAAATTTCAAATCGCAACCAAATCAATTCCAGTAATTCAACCAATGCATTTATATACTCAAATATACTTAAATCATACTAGACATATTGACTTAACAACTTAATTAATAAAAACCTATTATCATTTCTAATTAACTCATAAAACTATTCAAGCCCTTTCTATTCAATACCAATGCCATAAACAATTTATATCATTTTACTAATTTAATCATCAAAACACCAAATACCTTTCTTTACAACAAAATTATATAACATGCCAAAATAACCATTATAATCCCTATGTACATGTCATTTTCACTTAAAAGAATAAAACATCACCAAAATCTTTAAGCCGGATTCGGGATTGTTCTGGATGCTAAACTAAGACTCTAACCTCCTTTTAACCTGCGCACGGAAACAACCGTACGCTGAGTATTTTATACTCAGTGGTATTACCATAATTCAAATTATAATAGCAATAAAGAATTATAATTACCAAGCATGTAACTATCCAATTTCTTAAATATTAATCAATTCTTAAACTTTCATTAATTAACAATAACAATACAACTTTTAGCTATTCTTTAATTTCAATCACATATCACATGTAACAATTTCGATCACTACATGAACATTAAGTTCATGCCTTTCATTTTCAATCTCAATCTCAATCCACAATTTTAAATTTTCTCATATTCAATACTACAATTGATCAAATTCATTTGATTTTCTCATTTCAATTATTCACCCTATTAACAATCTGGACTTTGACGGATACACGGATTCCAACCCAAACACACCAGTACGGCACATTGTGCCTAAAACAGTACATAGCACCTGATCAGTATACGACATCTAAGCGCTTGAAACAACACACGAGGTGTCTGATACGGCACACGAGGTGCCTAAAATACGACACATAAAGTGCCCAATATACGACACATAAAGTGCCTGATCGGTAAAGCTAATAAATCCCGTACTCTTCCAAAACCTATGGTATGCCAACTATATCCGACTCAGCCCGACTAGTTAATAGGGTATTCCAATTCTCAATTAAAACTCAATTCAGTCACAATTTCTTACATTTTCAATTGAATCATTTTCCACTTTTCAATCAATTTTAAATTCACATATTCCTAATTCAATACACTTTCTCAATTCAATATGCATTTCAATTATTCACATATAATCACAATTCAATTTTGACTTTTATCTCAAGAATTCATTTTCGATATCAATTACTTTTCCATTCACTAATCAAAACACAATTCAATACTAACACATACTTTTCCCATTCAATTTAATTTTCCAAATTCAATTCATTATCATAATTCAATTCCAAATTTATTTTTCCGGTTTCAAGTCGATATTCATTTCATTTCTCTATATATATCCATTTTTCAATTGAATTTCTTCCAACTTAAAAATAGTACTTATCTTATTATTTGCTTACCATACACATAATTTAAATTTAATATTAAATAATAAATAATTTGAATTATAGGGGTGCCGCGATCCAACAGTGGTATCAGAGCCACTTATGTGATACGGACTCAGGTTTAAATACTTGGGTGATGCAATTGTATGAGATGCATGCTTTAATTTTATTAAATTTCTGACTGTTTAAATCGTTTAAGAGTGACCTGATAACCGTTCCTTTTGACAATGGATTAATGTTAATCATGGTGTTATGGCCTATTCGATTTTATGTTATTACTGTTAAGTGTTAATAGATCTATAATGGTGTGACGGTGGTGTTGACAGTTTCCAGTAAGAGTTAACTAGTTAATGGAACAAGGGTTGTTCCGGCATGAAACCTCAGGGATTAAAATCCCGAAAACACGATTTTGTTGATAAAAGTTATCAAATCGTGAGGTTTCATTTGAATGGGGTATGCGGTTCGTACCACGAGGGCTCCCTCCACCGACTCAGCCCCCATCTTATTAAAGTATGTTTTATAATAAATAAAACTTGGTGGGCCATAAAAGTTGAAAGGATATGTTATAATTCACCTCAACAAAGTGTTTAATCATGTATGCTATTTTTGACATGCACGGTGTTTGAAATGCATAGTTATAGCCCAACAGCCCATTTGATAAAATGTTGTAATTTTATAAATACGGCCTGCGTGTCGTGCCTTACTACTATTCTCTTGTATTTCTCTTCTCATCTTACTCCCTCGTATGTAAAATGAGTTTCTGCATATTGTAATTTGCAAGAGTTGCTATGGATTAGCCGAGAAGGAAGATAGGCCAACCAGTATGGACTGATAACTTGAGAAACGGCTTACACCTTTAGGTTTCCTTTTGGTTCTCCCATTGGCTTGGGTTGCACCACTTTAGTTTATGGGCTATAACTATTGCATTTATTTATTGCTTAATTCATGTATGAGATACTATGGATGTCTAAAGCATGCCAAATTTTAAACATGTTAAAATTTGATAATAATGAACCACATTAATTGATGAGATCAATTAAATGGCTAAATAGACTAATGTAAACCATAATTGGTGAAATGGAACGATCTTAATAAAATCCCTCTATTAAAATATTAAGTCAACATAGCCTTCCAATTTTGCCCTCGTTAAGGCCTCGATCAATACTATGTAGGTTCTGCTAAAGCAAAGTACTAGTATTTATCTTGGTTAAACGCGAAGAATAAACAAGTGATATTCGCCGGTTAAAATTGGTTAATGACTTAACTAGGTTATTCTAATAGGATTAGAAACCTAGAGGCAAGTAATTTGGATAAATCATAAGATGATTAGAACAGGAGTTGTTCACCAAACTTTAGGAGTTACATATGATGTAATTAGCAAATGTTGCTTACCTAGATAACCATAATCTTGAGAGTAAAGCCAAAGCTGACTTAAGAGGAGGTGAAATATGGATCGTTAACCCACTTGAAATACTTTTCGAGAAAGTCTTTCCGAAACTAATATATGAGGGTATTAGTTTTGTAATAAAATAGTGGGAACATCATTTAATTAAGTCCTTTTAATGATTGATATAAATTTGATAAATTTTCACACGTATAATTTTATTGTTGTAGATATATTATGGCTGCAAACACTAATACACTCTCATTGCGATTGGTTCTTGAGAAGAACAAGTTGAATGGTTTAAATTTTCTTGACTGGTTCCATAACTTAAGGATTGTCCTCAAACAAGAACGAAAATTATATGTCATTGAACAACCAGTTCCTAATGAACCACCCGCTAATGCCTCGAGGGCTGATAGAGATGCTTACAAGAAGCATCTCGATGACATGGTAGACGTTGGATGTCTTACGCTTGCCACTATGAATCATGAGCTTCAGAAGCAACATGCGGATATGGTTGCTTATGAAATGATTGAGCACCTGAAAGAATTTTATCAGGGGCAAGCACGGCAAGAGAGGTTCGATGTCTCTAAGGCCTTATTCCAATGTAAGCTGGCTGAAGGAAGTCCAGTAGGACTTCATGTCCTTAAAATGATTGGCTATATTGAAAGCATGTCTAAGTTTGGGTTTCCATTGAGCCAAGAGTTGGCCACTGATGTTATTCTTCAATCGTTGTCGGATAGCTACAGCCAGTTTGTCCTCAATTTCAATATGAATGAAATTGATAAGACTCTGCCACAGTTGCTCAGTATGTTATGAACTGTTGAAGGCAACATGAAAAAGGTTGGACCCAAGCCTATACTGATGGTTCGTAATAACATGGGCAAGGGAAAGGCCAAAGTTCAGACAAAGCCCAAGGGCAAAGTTAGGCCCAAGCCTGGAAAAGTAAACGCTACATTGAAACCTAAAGGTGGGTTGGCTAAGAAAGGAAACTGTTTTCATTGTGGTGTGACTGGACATTGGAAGCGGAACTGCCCTATCTATCTTGAGGAAGTCAAGAAGGCCAAAATAAGCGGAACGTCTGCTTCAGGTATTTATGTTATTGATATTAATTTATCAACTACTACTTCATGGGTATTAGATACTGGTTGTGGTTCTCACATTTGTACTTATGTACAGGGATTGCAAAGGAGTAGGACTTTGGCTAGAGGAGATGTGGACCTACGAGTTGGAAATGGAGCAAAAGTTGCTGCATTAGTTGTGAGAACATATAATTTATCTTTGCCTAGTGGACTTGGTTTATGTTTAAAGGATTGTTATTATGTTCCCAGTTTGACTAAAAACATTATTTCAATTTCTTGTTTATACAAAATTGGTTTTGAGATAATTATTAAGAATAATTGTTGTTCCTTTTATCTCAATAATGTTTTCTATGGTTCAGCACAATTGATTAATGACCTCTATATTTTAGATCAAATGAATCCCATTTACAACATAAATACTAAAAGATCAAAAATAAATGACTCAAATCAAACTTATCTATGGCATTGTCGTTTGGGCCACATAAGTGAGGAATGCATATCCAAGCTTCATAATGATGGTCTCTTGGATTCATTTGTTTTTGAACAATTTGAAGTATGTGAATATTGCTTATTGGGAAAATGACTAAATCTCCTTTTCTTGGTAAAGTGAGCAGTCAGTGATTTATTGGGCCTAATACATTCTGATGTATGTGGGCCAATAAATACACAAGCTAGAGGAGGATTTCACTACTTCATTACTTTCACTGATGATTTCAGTAGATATGGGTATGTCTATCTCATGCGCCATAAGTCTGAATCCCTTGAAAATTTTAAGGAATTCAAAAATGAAGTACAAAATCAACTAGGAAAAACTATCAAGGAACTTCGATCTGATCGAGGTGGGGAGTATATGAGCTTAGAGTTTGATGATCTTTTGAACCAATGTGGGATTGTCTCACAACTTACTCCTCCTGGTACTCCTCAATGGAATGGAGTTTCTGAGAGGAGAAATCGAACTTTGTTAGACATGGTTCGATCCATGATGAGTCATGCTGATCTGCTGAGTTCTTTTTGGGGACATGTACTTGAGACAGCTGCTTTCACACTAAATCATGTTCCATCTAAATCGGTTCAAAAGGTGCCCTATGAGATGTGGACTGGGAAACGTCACAGTATGTCTTTTATGAAAATTTGGGGTTGCGAAGCTTATGTTAAACGTCAGATGTCTACTAAGCTTGAACCCAAATCTGAAAAATGTGTTTTTGTGGGGTATCCAAAAGAAACCAAAGGATATTATTTATTTAATCCTACTGAGAACAAAATACTTTTGCTCGGACTGGTGTCTTCCTAGAGAGAGAATTTGTTTCTAGAAAAGGAAGTGGGAAAAAGATTGAACTTGATGAACTTCAAGAATCACAAAATACCACTGAACCAGAGATAGAACAATAGCAAGTTCCACAAGGGATTGAAGAACAAGTAATTGCTGTAGAAACACAACCACCGCGTAGATCTTTAAGAGAACGCCAAGCACCTGAGAGACATGGATTTCTCATTACAACGCATGGTGGCATTCTACGTATAGATCAAGATGAGCCTAGGACTTATCAAGAAGCAGTGACGAGCCCAGACTCTAAGAAATGGCTTGAAGCCATGAGATCTGAGATGGATTCCATGTATGAAAACCAAGTATGGACTTTGGTTGACCCACCCAAAGGGGTTAAACCCATATGGTGCAAATGGGTTTTCAAAAAGAAGACCGACATGGATGGTAATGTACAAACATACAAGGGGCGATTAGTCGCTAAAGGTTTTCGCCAAGTTCATGGTGTTGACTATGATGAAACCTTTTCTCCTGTAGCTATGTTTAAATCCATCAGGATCTTGCTCGCTATAGCTGCATTTCATGACTATGAAATTTGGTAGATGGACGTCAAAACAGCTTTCCTTAACGGGAAACTTGAAGAGGATGTGTACATGACACAACTTTGAAGGTTTTGTCAATCCAAAGGATCTTTGGAAAGGTATGTAAGCTACAAAGATCCATTTATGGATTAAAGGAAGCTTCTCGAAGTTGGAATCTTCGTTTTAATGATACAATCAAAGAGTTTGGTTTTATCAAAAATGAAGATGAGCCATGTGTTTACAAGAAAGTTTGTGGGAGCACTATAACATTCTTGGTACTGTATGTGGATGACAAACTTATCATAGGAAATGACATACCTACCTTGCAGTCTATTAAGACTTGGTTAGGAAATTGTTTTTCTATGAAGGACCTGGGTGAAGCCACTTACATCTTAGGAGTAAAGATCTATAGAGATAGATCAAGACGACTACTAGGTCTAAGCCAAAGTACATACATAGATAAAGTACTGAAAAGGTTCAGTATGGAAGAATCTAAGAGAGGATTCCTACCTATGAGACATGGTATTTCACTCTCGAAGGAAATGTGTCCTTCAACTCCACAGGAGAGAGAAGGCATGAGTAAAATTCCATATGCTTCCACTATTGGATCTATCATGTATGCCATGTTATGTACCCGTCCAGATGTCTCATATGCCTTAAGTATGACAAGCAGATACCAAGTAGATCCCGGTGAAGGTCACTGGACCATAGTCAAGAATATCCTTAAGTACTTGAGAAGAACTAAGGATACTTTCCTAATATATGGAGGTGAGGAAGAGTTAAGTGTAAAAGGTTACACTAATGCCAGCTTCCAAACCGATAAGGACGATTCTCGATCACAATCAGGTTTTGTGTTTTGCCTTAATGGTGGTGCTGTGAGCTGGAAGAGTTCAAAGCAAAGTACAGTAGCCAATTCTACAACAGAGGCTGAGTATATTGCAGCCAATGAGGCAGCAAAAGAAGAGGTTTGAATCAAAGAGTTCATTACTGAACTAGGGGTTGTGCCTAGCATATCAGATGCTATAGAACTCCGATGTGATAACAATGGAGCCATTGTACAAGCTAAAGAACCTAGATCTCACCAACGATCCAAACATATACTTAGGCGCTACCATCTTATTTGTGAGATTATCGATCGAGGGGATGTAGAGATATGCAGAGTACCTACAGATGATAACATTGCTGATCCTCTGACCAAGACTCTGACATAGCAGAGGCATGATCATCACACTAAGTCGCTTGGTATTAGATATATAAGTGATTGGTCTTAGTGCTAGTGGGAGATTGTTAGAGTATGCCCAAAGATCAATCATGAGATGGTTGTAATAACATACTTGATTTATCATGTTTATTAATATAAGGCGTTACCATTATTATTTCATTTTCTTTTCTGTGTGTATAAATAAGTTGTTTTATAATAATGTCCTAAGAATAATATGATTATTCTTAAAAGTTTCTTAGTCAAGTATTATTGTTGGATAGGACAACAATAATGCATTAAGACTAACATGTAGTTGGTTGATGATAAAGAGTTGTCATTGATATGGAATGTCAGAATCGATACATGAATATGTGTGTTAGAGAACAACATATTGGACTGACCCGTTATAGGTATGTTTCTTGGATTATTATGTAATTGTCACAACATTACTCATAGTGATTAATATGTATATGATCCTCAGACTTGAGATCATCATAATCTCAACATCGTGAGTTGTATATTTTGATACAGTTAAACGTACACCATAACTGGTTGTTCTATAAAGGCTGATGTTGGATATACCACGATCTATGTAGAGGGATATGGTTAATTGACATAGGATAAGCCCCTCCTACATAATGGGAGTAATATCTTAGGCCACTTGATTGAGTGAGACTAGAAATGCATGGCCATGCTCAAATAAGTTGATATGAGATGTCATACTTATTTGTATATCGTAGTCTGCTTAAGATATCAAGGAACATGGAATGGACTATGCAAGTGTGACTATTCCATGACTTGTGTCCAATCCAGAGATAAATGACTTAAGGATTATTGCATAAAAGGTTAATCATAAAAAGGTTATATCGAATCATGATTTCTTGTGACTTAGGTAGCAATGATGCATTGCTAGATGCCACTCATTATTTGTAACATTGGAATCGTTCTAGTATTACTACTAACGTTACAGGAACCTACAGGGTGACACCTTATAGTTGAAATGAACGGAATAAAACATAGTTGGTATTGTGTTTGGTTGTCGCTTGAATTAAATTAATTATAGAATTAATTTAATTGGGTAATCAAATATCGAACACATTATGTACAAGGTTGTTGTACGCATTATGAGAACACGAATTTGGTTAGTGTATAAATTCAAATAAATATATGGTTTACCGAAATTATATTATAATTAATGTAATTATAATTTTCGGTTTAAAATATTATTATATTTATTTTAATTTCTAGAAACCCTAAAAAAAGATATATAAGAATCCCATTTTTTCTTTGCTTGGGTCTAGCAGCCGTCAAAGAAAATTCTTTTCAAAATCTGTTTTGGGGATTCCTTTCATTCATAATCAACTGGGTGGATTACGTAGAGGCCGGGGTCACGATAGATTGCAGCTTGGTTCTATAGCAGATCAGAGTACTCGTTGTTGAGTCGTTGTTGTCAACTCAGAATAAACATTCAGTAATTTTGTAAACTTTATCACCCCGATTCGTTCCTCACACATGGATCCGTGGTTAGGATCGCCGAATTTTTAATTTTTCTGCTGCGCTGTAGGAGTGCCGGCGATCCAAAATGGACTAGGGATAAGAACCCCCAGAGTGACCTTACAAGGTCTATGCAAGTAGGTTGTCCTTTTGAACCTAAATCTTGGGATATCCAGTTGACTAGGTTGAGTTTTCCTTCACAAAGTGCCTTTAATTTTCATGGGCTTTAGTCTCATTCCTCTCGATGTTTTATCAATCTAATCTCGATTTAAGCCTTTAGTTAGTGGATCCGCAATGTTATCTTTTGATTTTACAAAATCAATAGAGATAACTCCATTTGAGATCTTTTGTTTAACAGTATTGTGCCGATGCTGCATATGTCTCGACTTACCATTATATATTACATTTTGTGCTCTAGCAATTGTTTCTTGATTGTCACAATATATACATATTCTTGGCACAGGCTTTGGCCAATCAGGAATATCCTCCAAGAAGTTTTGAAGCCATTCAGCCTCTTCTCCAGATTTGCCTAGAGCTACAAACTCAAATTCCATTGTGGATCTGGTTATAATCCTTTGTCTTAAGGATTTCCACTACACAACTCCTCCTCCCAATGTAAAAACATATCCACTTATGCCTTTTGTATCTTGAATATCAGATATCCAACTGGCATCGAAGAAGCCTTTTAAGATAACAGGTTCTCTGGAATAATGCAATCCGTAGTCCCGAGTATATCTATGATATCTCAGTATCCTCGCAATTGATTTCCAGTGGTTTTCCGCTGGATTACTTGTAAATCTGCTTAAACAGCTCACAGTGAAAGCAATATTTAGTCTAGTACAACTCATAAGATACATTAGACTGCTTATGACCCTTGTATATTCCACTTGGTCAACACTTTCGCCTTTAATATTTTACAGATGTTGACTCGTATCTATTGGAGTTCTGGCTATACCAGAATCATCCTTGTTAAATTTCCCAAGAACCTTGTCCACATAGTGTGACTGAGTCAATATGAGTCCTTCAGATAACCTCTTGATTTTGATGCCAAAAATCACATTAGCTAGTTCCATATCTTTCATGTCAAATCTTGAATTTAACATGCCTTTGGTACGTTTTACCATTTCATTGTTACTTCCAACAATGAGTATGTCATCAATGTATAAGCATAAGATTATATATCCAACTTCAGTAGTTTTGACATGTACACATTTGTCACACTCATTAATCTTAAAGTCATTTATCATCATGAAATTATCAAAATTTTCATACGTTGCTTTGGTACTTGCTTAAGTCCATACAAATACTTTACCAATTTTCAAACTTTCATTTCTTGTCTTGGAACTATATTACCCTCAAGTTGTTCCTTGTAAATTTCTTCATCAATCTTCATTTAGGAAAGCTATTTTAACGTCCATTTGATGTACTTCTAAATTTTCGAAAGGCGGCAATCGCAAGTATCATCCTTATCGAAGTTATCCTGGATACTAGAGAACAAGTGTCAAAATAGTCAAGACCTTCCTTTTGTCTATAACCTTTTATAACCAACCTAGCCTTGTACTTGTCAATAGTTCCATTTGCTTTCATTTTCTGTTTGAAAATTCATTTGACATGTACACATTTGTCATACTCATTAATCTTAAAGTCATTTATAATCATGGCATTATCAAAATTTTCATACATTGCTTTGGTGCTTGCTTAAGTCCATACAAAGACTTTACCAATTTACAAACTTTCATTGTCCTGGAACTATATTACCCTCATGTTGTTCCATGTAAATTTCTTTATCAAGATCTCTATTTAGGAAAGCTATTTTAACATCCATTTGATGTAATTCTAAATTCCACAAGGCGTCAATCGCAAGTATCATCCTTATCGAAGTTATCCTGGATAATAGAGAACAAGTATCAAAATAGTCAAAACCTTCCTTTTATCTATAACCTTTTATAACCAATCTGGCCTTGTACTTGTCAATGGTTCCATTTGATTTCATTTTCTATTTGAAAATCCACTTAGAATTTAATGGTTTAATTCCGAGAGGAAGATCCACTAATTCCCATGTATGATATTGCATGATGGATTCAATTTCACTTTTAATAACATATTTCCATAAAGTGCTTTTGGATGATCGTATAGCATCATTATATGTTTGAGGTCTAGCCTCTAGCATAAAGGTTAGAAAATTTGATCCAAAAGATTTTTCCACCCTTAGTCGTTTACTTCTTTTTGGTTTTGTTTCAGTTTCAACCTCTTGTTGATCATCTTGACTATTTTCATCTATAGTCTCTAAAATTCTTTTCATTGATCTTGAATCAAATTTCCTAGTTTTACAAGGGTAGATATTTTCAAACACCATAGGAAATTAAGGTTTTAATTGTATTTTTAGCGTTTGGATGGAAAATGCATAATGCAAACAAAAGGTAAGAAATAGTGGCGTTTATCGTAAAAATGCATAAAAGGTAAGCAATAGTGGTGTTTGTGTTAACAAAGCCGTAAAAGGTTTTTACTTTTGATTGAAGCGGTGTCATTTTTCACGGTGATATCATCTCCCACGCATACGAATTATTTTCTTTTTACTTAAAAAAAAACCCAAAAATCATTTCCTTTTCTTTCCCGGACTTTCTTTGCTTGAAACCCTAAAATCCCATCCCTTTTCTTTCTCAATCTTTTCGTTCTTTGGAAAACCCCAAAATCTCGTCCCTTGTTCTTCTATTTCATTACTCCTCACATTGAAGAAAATATCGATCGTTTATCCAAATATCTTTTCGATTATCAATCGTTCCTATCATTAATACTTATCATTCTTTCTTTAATTTTTACCTACTATAATTAGACTTATTTACTTTGATTTTTGTGATGCGATCTTTTGGAAGAATAGGAATTTATTTCTAAATTGGAAAATATGCATTGAAATCATGTCATTTTGAAGTTGAAATGGTATGGTTTTGGCTGGTTTTCTTACAAATAAGTTCATCCAAAGCATAAATAAGGTTTTAAAAATGATTAGGTCATGCCAGGCAAATCTGTAGACTGTAAATACATTGTTGTGGTAGAATTTTAGATAAAATAATTTTCCACAAGTTTCTAGAAAGATCTATTTATTTTGTATCTTAATTAGCGATGATCGATCACGCACCTAGAGTTGCTTGGAGGAGTTTCGAGACCTTAAGTGCAACAGAGAAGGTATTGGAACAGAAAATTGGGGTAAGTGGATGATGATAATGGTGAGCTCATTTGATTCTAGATACAAAATCTTGATAAATATTTATGTTTCATGATTATTTGACTTCCTTCTGCAGATGGGTTGCTTTCCATCAAAACTACCAGAGGGTTTAGTGTCTCGATATTTTTTCTTGCTAGTTAAATATCCATGATTGAATAGCTTAGATTTTGACTACGATTAGGGAACAGGAATTAGTACCGATATCTCTGTTTTTGAGGATTAACGTGGTTACCACTAGGTTATGCGTATTGCTGTCGGTTGTTAGTCGCTTAAGGTGTAGGCAATAATCTGAGGTTATCAATGACTCAATTACGCTTTAAGTTTACTATGCTTTTTAATATGTATTTATGATCTGAAATTTAAATAATTCATTTGGATGAACAACTTATTATAGTGCTTGAAATGTTGTCAAGAAGCATGCTTCTTTTCTATTCTTTTAATATTAAAATTTTCCATTTATTCCGTCACTTAGAGCATATTAAACAATATATCATCCTTATCGGTTATCCGGATACTAGAGAACAAGTGTCAAAATAGTCAAGACCTTCCTTTTGTCTATAACCTTTTATAACCAACCTAGCCTTGTACTTGTCAATAGTTCCATTTGCTTTCATTTTCTGTTTGAAAATTCATTTGACATGTACACATTTGTCATACTCATTAATCTTAAAGTCATTTATAATCATGGCATTATCAAAATTTTCATACATTGCTTTGGTGCTTGCTTAAGTCCATACAAAGACTTTACCAATTTACAAACTTTCATTGTCCCGAACTATATTACCCTCATGTTGTTCCATGTAAATTTCTTTATCAAGATCTCTATTTAGGAAAGCTATTTTAACATCCATTTGATGTAATTCTAAATTCCACAAGGCGTCAATCGCAAGTATCATCCTTATCGAAGTTATCCTGGATAATAGAGAACAAGTATCAAAATAGTCAAAACCTTCCTTTTATCTATAACCTTTTATAACCAATCTGGCCTTGTACTTGTCAATGGTTCCATTTGATTTCATTTTCTATTTGAAAATCCACTTAGAATTTAATGGTTTAATTCCCAGAGGAAGATCCACTAATTCCCATGTATGATATTGCATGATGGATTCAATTTCACTTTTAATAACATATTTCCATAAAGTGCTTTTGGATGATCGTATAGCATCATTATATGTTTGAGGTCTAGCCTCTAGCATAAAGGTTAGAAAATTTGATCCAAAAGATTTTTCCACCCTTAGTCGTTTACTTCTTTTTGGTTTTGTTTCAGTTTCAACCTCTTGTTGATCATCTTGACTATTTTCATCTATAGTCTCTAAAATTCTTTTCATTGATCTTGAATCAAATTTCCTAGTTTTACAAGGGTAGATATTTTCAAACACCATAGGAAATTAAGGTTTTAATTGTATTTTTAGCGCGTTTGGATGGAAAATGCCGCAATGCAGCAAAAGGTAAGAAATAGTGGCGTTTGTCGTAAAAATGCCGCAAAAGGTAAGCAATAGTGGTGTTTGTGTTAACAAAGCCGTAAAAGGTTTTTTACTTTTGATTGAAACGGTGTCATTTTTCACAGTGATATCATCTCCCACGCACGAATTATTTTCTTTTTACTTAAAAAGAAAACCCCAAAAATCATTTCCCTTTTCTTTCCCAGACTTTCTTTGCTTGAAACCCTAAAATCCCATCCCTTTTCTTTCTCAATCTTTTCGTTGCTGGAAAACCCCAAAATCTCGTCCCTTGTTCTTCTATTTCAGCTACTCCTCACATTGAAGAAAATATCAGTCGTTTATCCAAATATCTTTTTCGATTATCAATCGTTCCTATCATTAATACTTATCATTCTTTCTTTAATTTTTACCTACTATAATTAGACTTATTTACTTTGATTTTTTGTGATGCGATCTTTTGGAAGAATAGGAATTTATTTCTAAATTGGAAAATATGCATTGAAATCATGTCATTTTGAAGTTGAAATGGTATGGTTTTGGCTGGTTTTCTTACAAATAAGTTCATCCAAAGCATAAATAAGGTTTTAAAAATGATTAGGTCATGCCAGGCAAATCTGTAGACTGTAAATACATTGTTGTGGTAGAATTTTAGATAAAATAATTTTCCACAAGTTTCTAGAAAGATCTATTTATTTTGTATCTTAATTAGCAGTATCAGATACGGGCACCGGTAGTTGCTTGGAGGAGTTTCGAGACCTTAAGTGCAACAGAGAAGGTATTGGAACAGAAAATTGGGGTAAGTGGATGATGATAATGGTGAGCTCATTTGATTCTAGATACAAAAATCTTGATAAATATTTATGTTTCATGATTATTTGACTTCCTTCTGCTGCAGATGGGTTGCTTTCCATCAAAACTACCAGTAGGTTTAGTGTCTCAGTATTTTTTTCTTGCTAGTTAAATATCCATGATTGAATAGCTTAGATTTTGACTACAGTTAGGGGAACAGGGAATTAGTACCAGATATCTCTGTTTTTGAGGATTAACGTGGTTACCACTAGGTTATGCGTATTGCCTGTCAGTTGTTAGCTGCTTAAGGTGTAGGCAATAATACAGGGTTATCAATGACTCAATTCTGCTTTAAGTTTACTATGCTTTTTAATATGTATTTATGATCTGAAATTTAAATAATTCATTTGGATGAACAACTTATTATAGTGCTTGAAATGTTGTCAAGAAGCATGCTTCTTTTCTATTCTTTTTAATATTAAAATTTTTCCATTTATTCCGTCACTTAGAGCATATTAAACAATATATATACATGCATATGTGTGTGTGTGTGTGTGTGTGTGTGTGTCCCTTCTGTTAAATTCGTCGTTATGTATCTAATAAAGTCAATTTTGTGTCTGGCTGCAGGCATTAGTGATAATAAGATATATCATTATCACTTAAATCTTAGAGGAAATGTTTCTGCCAGAAGGCTGACTATGCTACCTTCAATTCCTAAGAATGATGCAAAGTTCAAGTATGCTCCATACTTAAACATTTCTCTGATCTTAGGTTATACAAAACATTATGATCTTATTTATTTGTTTATTTATTTGTTTTCAGTGGCACCGAAGTATGTCTGTCCATTTCTAAGACTATTTTTGCCTTGCTAAAAGATATCAAACACTACTTTCAGAAGGTTTGTTTTAGAGTATTTGACTAACAGTTTTTGAATGACAATATAGTATATACAAATAGAGTTTTTTGAGTATTAAGCTGTGGATTTTGGTGCAACTTTAGCATACACCGAATCCTTCATCAAATATAGTTGATCCTATTAAGAATTTAGAAATCCAAGATTCTTTGTTTATTTCTAGCCAATAAGCTTAATTACTTGAATCAACTTGATAGATAATCTATTCTATTTTCATTTGCTTTGGTAATAGAGTCATTACCTTTGTAAGACACCCCTACACTTTCAAGTAGTTGTAAGAAGATTTTCTACCTTTCTATAACTCATATGGTGTCTCCTCCCTTTTCTTGTGGGGAACCTTATTTAAAAGGTAATTAGCTGATAAAATAGCTTCCCCCCACATGTTATGTGATAACCTAGAGCTTCCTAGCATTGCTATCATCATTTTCTTTAGAGTTTAATTTTTCCGCTCGGCTACTTCTTTTGATTGAGGAGAGTATGGTGATGTTACTTCATGAATAATACCATGTTGTGCACAATATTCACCAAATGGTTCAACATATTCACCACCACGATCTTCTCACTATATTAATCTTTTTATTAAGTTGGGTTTCAACTTTCTATTTATAGAGAATAAACATCTCTATAGCTTTTTTTTAACCAAATATACGTAACAATATTTTGTGCTATCATCAATAAAGGTAATAAAATATTTATTCCCTCCTCTAGTTTGAACAAACTTTCACAAACATTGCTATGTATTAGATCAAGTGGTTCTGTACTTCTTTCAACAGTTTGAAATGGAGACCTTGTTAATTTGCCTCAACACACGTTTCACATTTGTGATTATAATTAATATGAAATGAAGGGATATGTTCTAGATTAATTAATACAACGTATCATAATTAACATGTCCGAGTCTACCATGCCATAAACTAAAAGACTCAAGCAAGCAACATTCTTATTCATTATCTTTGTTTTTACAGAGATTGCATTAAGCTTCCACATGTCATTTAATACATATCTCCTTCCCACAAACATTCCTTCTATAGACAAAATTAGCTTTTGGGATTCAAACATCATCCTAAAGCCGTGTACACTTAAGAGTGTTCTAGAAACAAGATTCTTGCGTACGTCAGGCACATACAACATAGTTTTCAGCGTGAGTTCCTTGCCAGATGTCATCTTCAGAACCATAGTACCCTTCCCCTTGATATTAGAAGTCGCGGCATTGCCCATATAGAACTTCTCCCCTTTTTCACAGGGTACCAACTCAGAAAAAGAATCCTTATCACAGCAAATATAACGTGTGGCACCAGTATCAAGCCACCATTGTCTTGGATTTGAATCAACCATGTTCACTGTAGAAATCACAGTACATAAGTCTATATCAGACACTTCCTTGGAAATTTCTTCCACAATATTGGCCTCGTTAGCTCTAACTTACTTTGGAAGCCTACAATCATATGACTTATGCCCCATCTTGTTGCAATTGAAGCATTTCCCTTAAAATTTTTGCTTCTTGGAAATGTCACCTTTTGGTCTCAATTTAGACTCATTCTGAGTTTGTTTTCCCTTCTTAAAGTCTTTCTTGACTTCTACCCTATTTTCCATAGCCCCATTTGCTACTTTGTTGAGGTTTTTTTTCAGTACCTCTATTGTCTTCTTCAATCCAAAGTCTAACAGTTAAATCTTCCACTAAAATTTCCTTTCTTTTATGCTTCAGGTAATTCTTGAAGTCATTCCAAGCAGGAGACAGTTTCTCAATAATGGCAACCACTTGAAAGGATTCACTTATCACCATCCCTTTAGCAAGAATTCTGTGAATGGTCAGTTGGAGTTCTTGCACTTGTAAAACTATAAAGCTTACCGAATTAAACATATCAATTACATGGCTAAAAATCAAAGCTTCCTATCAATCACAATCACAACAGGTGAGACGATGCTCAACAAGGATGTAAATCACACATTTCAATATCATTTGATTATCACTAAAACATTTTCGATGAAAGATATACAAATATGAGTACACAATTAACCATCCAAGAACACACCAAATGCTCATATGAGCTAATCCAACTGATAACACACCTCTACACTAAGTACCTAGCTCGTAGGCTAACATCCGCCATCGGTAACACACCAAAAAACACAGTAATATGACACGATAGTTGCAACAAATGTAGGACCTTGATATAGTCAGTGAACAAGAGATATACAAGAATTGTTATCACATCTCATACCAATCCCATACCACGCATATAATAACCTATTAGCATGTCAGTCGTACTTTATCCTACGCTCATCCGGCACAAGATATTTCATTAGAAGTCATTGTTATATCAATCCATTGTTCAATTCTCAATTACATGCATCAATGTATTATAATACACTTTAAAAGTATTAAAATTAAACCGAATGAACTTATCAGATTAAACTGCAACGACGATAAAAATACAAGGATTATTTTGTAATTTTCTCTTTTCCTCAGTTTTCCACTCATACATGATCTAAAATAATAATTTCATTCAATTAACTAATTCCAACAGAAAAATTAACTCGTTTTATGCAATAAATTCCTTTTAGGCAATTTTACAAAATTACCCTTAACATTTTACTTTTATTCAATTTAGTCCCTAAGTCCAAAACACGTAATTTAATCATTTTCATTCAATTCCAAGCTTATTCGAATATTCAAAGGTTTCACTATAGTCCATATTTGCAATTAATTCACACCAAGTACAAGTAATTTTACTAGTTTCTCATTTTAGTCCTTAAATATTAAAATCATCAAAATCACTTTACAAAATAGTCCTATTTAACAAAAAAGCTTAATAATCTAACGTAAAACTTCAAAAATAATGCAAACTCATCAATGGCATAATCCATAACATTTGACAGTTTTACAAATTAGTCCCCAAGTTAGCTAGATAAAGCTAATATGAACTCGAAAACATAACAATTACTAAAAACGAACAAAATTTACCTTCCAAATTAAAGAACCCTAATTGATCGAAAGCTTGCTTCTCCTTGGCTATGGAGTTTTGGTTTGATGAAGGAAATAAAAAAGATAACTTTGTTTTCTAATTTGTTTCATTATAATTTCACCTATTTACTAATTTACACTTTTACCCTTTTAATTACATTCAAACTTCAACAATTGTAAGTCCATTAATGTCTACTAATTTCATTGATGGTTTAATTACCATTCAAGTCACTTAATTAACCTTTCCATAGCTATTTAATAACATTAACTAATAGAAATCAACTTTCTCAACTTTTATGATTTAGTCCTTTTTACTTAACTAAGTATTTAAACTATAAATTTTCTTAACCAAAATTTAATATGAAATTAATGAACCTATAAAAATTTAAATAATTAATATTTACGGATTGACACATCGGAGTTGTGGTCCCGAAACCACTACTTTTCGACACCACTATTTTTCGACACCACTAAAAAACGGTTGTTACATGAATGATAGGTTACTAGCTCCTTTCCAACTAGAGGAGGTTTGGGCAGCAGTTAAAAGCATGGCGCCACTCAAAGCTTCAAGTATTGATGGTTTCCCTGCACTTTTTTATCAAAAATATTGGAATATTGTTGGGAAAGACATCACTGCATTTGTTTTGGTTATGTTAAGAGGAGATTAGTTTAGATGTGATGAGTTTAACGCACATGTATTAATTCCTAAAGTGAACGAGCCTATAAATATGACAAAATTTTGATTGATAAGTATTTGTAACGTGATTTATAAAATCATTACAAAGATGCTAGCTCTTAAGTTCAGGAAAGCTTTAGATGTTTGTATAGACAAGACTCAAGGAGCATTTATTCCAAGCAGACAGATATCAGATAATGTGATTATTGCCTATGAAATGATTTACTCCCTTAAGCATAAACGGTCGGTCAATTAAGGGCTTTTTGCTTTCAAAATAGATTTGAGCAAGGCATATGACAGGGTTGAATGGTCTTTTTTGGAAGGAATGATGTTGAAGTTAGGGTTTGATGATAGATGGGTTGCACTAGTCATGCAATATGTTCCAACGGTGTCTTAGTCAGTAGGACTTAATGATGTTGTGGGTGAAAAATGTAGACCAACACGTGGAATAAGACAGGGGTACCCTCTAAGTCCTTATCTTTTCATCATATGTACGGAGGGATTATCTACTCTCCTTAACGTAGTTAGCAGGAGTGGAGTACTAAAAGGAGTCCAGATAGGAAGATGAGGGTTTTTGATTAGCCATATGTTTTTTGCTGATGACAATATTTTATTTAGCAAGGCCTATTTATTGGGGGTAAATAATATGCGTACAATTATAAGGAGTATGAGAAAGCATTAGGTTAAAGAGTTAACTTCAACAAGTCTCACATATTTTTCAGCGAAAATGTGGAAAACTCTATCAAAGATCAAATTGAGAAAATGTTGGGTGTGCGTGTGTCCATAAATCTTGAAAAGTATTTGGGCTTGCCTACAATGATAGGCAGAAGGAAGAAAAAGGCTTTTTGATACTTTGTGGAATGCTTCAAGAAAAGGTTCGAAAGTTGGGGAATTTGGCTTCTCTTTATAGGAGGTAAAGAGATTTTTATCAAAGTTGTTCTTCAAGAGATTCTCTATATGTTATGCAATGTTTCTTCTTACCCTTGTCATTATGTCGTGAATTGGAGCAAATAATGTACAATTTTTTTGTGGAAGAATAGTGGTTCTAATAAAGGAATACACTGGTGTTCATAGAGACTACTCATTTACCCTAAATCGTTTGGTGGATTAGGCTTTAAGGACCTTTGTCATTTTAATATTGCCTTATTAGCCAAACAGTGTTGGTGCATTATTTTACAGCCCAAATGTCTTTTAGCTCAAGTTTTAAAAGCTAAATAACTCAACCACTGTTGGACCACTGCTTAGCCACCATCGGACATATCTCCTCCATTTTCAGATCGTCATTGAGCCACCATCGTTGCCACTGCCAGACCACCATTGTCGTCCCCGCTAGTGGCCAAAAATCTTTCTTTTCTTTTCCTTTCCCTCTCATTGTGTCATTTCTCTTTTTAATTTAATCAAACTCTTTCTTTCATTGTAATGATCCTTTCTAGATCACTTGATTTTCCGATAACGTTCCTTCTCGATTCATTAATTGATTTGAATTAATCAAGTGCAAGTAAAGATCATATTGGGTCGTAAAAACCCTTTTTCTAGTGTTTCCTTAACATGGCAGAATGGTATAGTTCCATGAGTCATAGTGATGTTTTATTATTTATTTATGTACTATGGTACTAATACTATTTCGTATCACTTTGAAGGGTTGAACAATAATCGTAGGGGAGACCCCTATCTTCACATCAGAAATTATTCTCTTTTCGAGAGTCTTAGATCGTGGGATCGTCTTTCGAGATAAATCAATTTAAACCGTTATTAATGATTGAGGCAAATCAAATCTATAATCTAAGGTGTGGGATCGATACCATTTATTTGTGTGACATCAATATTTTATTATTAATAGTTTAATTATATTAAAAATAAGAATACTCTAAATATTCGTAAAGAGTTGTATAACTTATCGAGATGGATACCAAGTGATTCTAACCAAGTGGTTATGTGAAACGCATGACAATCGATATGTTTATGTTTGTGATTATGATTATGATGTATGTGTAGATCTCATGCTCGTGATATGTGATATATGGCTTATGTGTTATATGTGATGCTTTAAACATGTATGATTTATGTATATGTGTATGATAAATCAAGATCTATGATCTAATGTGAAAAGCATGTTAAACATGTTAAAAGTGATTATTATGTGTTAAGTGATTATGAGAGCATGTTTACATGCATAAGTGTATAAGTGATCTACATGTGTTATAAGTGAAAATTGTCATATCACATGCATTGGGCATGGGGGTGTGACTTTGTGAAAGGTGGAAGCAGTGGTAGTATATTTACAAATTAGTGGTGGCTTGTCCACATAATTAAATCAGTGGCAGTAAATCTACAAATTAGTGGTAGCATGTCCACAAATGGTGTTTTGGATGGATGAGTTCTGGGGAACACGACATTGGTGTGTAGCAGGGACGGGTAGGAAATTTTATAAAATGTGCATCGTTTTAAAATATGTATCGACATGTTCATGCATAAGTATTAGTATTAGAACTTGTGATTATTATGATGATTGATATGATGAGCTTATTATTCTGATATGTATGTGATTATAATTATGTTGATCTCACACTGGGCTTTTAAAGCTCACCACTTTTTAATTCTGACTTTTCAAATAATAATCAAGGTTAGGACGGGCTCGGCTTACAGAGGAGCTCTTGGTCATTTTTAGAAAAATGTATTATTTTGGTACTCGATATTTTGGAGATGTGTTTTTATTACTGTCGACTTTTGCTTAGGATTTTCTTTTTAACTTTGGATTAGTTTGATTTTGGATTTTTTTGCATGATTTAGGTTTAAAAATTATCATTTAAAATATTGTGAAATTGATAATTTATGATGGATTTTTCATAACTAATTCAAGCAAGGCCCAACAAGGGTGTTTTCAAAATTCAATCCTTTGTTTTTGAAACTTAACACTATCTACTCACAGAATTGATATTTTATGAGATATATATTAAATCTATGTTTTGAAAATGAAAAACGAGTTTTAGATATGCAAATTATTTGTTGCAATGTTTTAATTGAAGTACGACACTTTCTGAAAAAAAAAATCAAAACTTGAGTTTTCTAAAGATAAACAATTTCAAACAAAAATTCAGTTTTCTCAATAAGGACATTTTTAGCAACGACGATTTTTAAAAGAAAATAGCTAAATGATTTTCTGTACAATCAATATAGCCAATGTGATCTTTGAGATTCGACAATAACGTTTAGGCCGAGTTTAAAGGATTACAAAATGAATATTAAATTTAAATTTGATTTGGCCTAAAGTGTTATGACTAAGACAGCAATATCAGAGGTTATAAAAAGAGATAACAATGGCTTAATAATGGTTGCATATACCTTTTTACACAAATATTGTCACACCTGGTTTCCTTTAAATCCAGAAGTTAGGAATAATTAGGGTTAAATTGAAAGAAGTCATAAGATGATTGCCTCTACTAAAAAAATAGGAAAAAATTAGTGATTGATTTTGAATATGGTTGAGATCTAACTCTGGTTTGATTGGATTAAAACCAACTAGTTCCTTAGTGAGAGACAAAATGATTATCAATGAATGGTTTCTCTATGGTTGAAAACCATACGGGAAGGACTATATATAGCTGAGAAGTGACTTCCCTAGGAGGATTCATCTCCATTTTGTTTCATTTTCCTCTCTTCTTAATCTTCTTCCTTAGGTTGCTCCAAATAATAGATAATTATAGGAAGCTCTATATAGAGCAATGATCATGAGGTTTGTGTCGAAAAAGTAGAGAATCCAGCAAGCTGGTAAGGTTCTTAGTCCTTTTGTATACGTAAGATTAAGAAAAATGGAGTTAAGGATGCCTAGAAATCGGTTCTACATGTTTTTGGAAAATTGAGTTTTAAGTTGAGAATACTGAGTTTAACTCATGATTTTGGTTTTCATGCTTAGCTACCAAGAGAACGGAAGCTTTGGCATTTGGAAAAGCTAATCTAATGAGGCCAAAAAACATGGATTCCTGAAATGCTGAGTGACTGGCATGATTCTGTGTTAAGTTCCATGATGATGTATGAAATCTGCTGATTATGAATGCTAAGCCTACATAGGATTGCCTGGTATATGGGTATCCACTAATGTAGTTCAATATGCATCAAATAGTTATGATTCCATGTTTTAAAAGATAGTGTACTCCATGATAGTATGTAAGTGATATGCATGCATTGCATGATTATAATGGTGGGGTACGGAGGGGAGATTATTGACGGGTTAGAAGAAGTTAGGATTTGGGAAATGAAATTTTGTTAAGATACCGGCATACAGTGTTGCTAAGTACAAACCGTGATGTGTAAAGCTCCGAACCTTGCGGAGGGGACACTACAGTGCCCAAGCATCAAGGTTAAAAGTGGCGAAATGGAGGAATGGATGGATTCATAAGGAAATAGAATTCTATTAAGATTCTATTATACAGTGTTACCGAGTGCAAATCGTGATGTGTAAAGCTCCAGACCTTGCGGAGGGGACATTGTGGTGTTCGAGTATCAATGTTAGATATGAGATGAATCGATATCAATGGTTATTAAGTTTAATGGAGTAACAGCGTGATGGCAGTTAGCAAGCTCTATGGGACAACATCGCGACAGTGGTAAGGTTCTTCAAGGCGACACCTCAAAGAGGTTAAAGATGTAAGATCATAGATCGGCTATGGAAACCAATGGAGTTCGTCGGAACAGTAAACACGGGGTAGTCTTCTAGGACGTTAAACATGGGGTATGTCGTAAAACTATAGCACGATTATGGTAGCATAGAGAGAGTCTGTCGGGACATTAAAAGCGAGCAGTCCATCGGGACAGTAAACATGGAGTAGTCCTTCAGGACGTTAAGCATAGGGAATGTTATAAGACCATAGCTCGATTGTGGCAGCACAAAGAGTCGGCCAGGACACTAAAAGCGGGGAAATCTGCCAAGATAGTAAAGACGGGGAAATCCTCTAGGCAATTACACATGGAACCTAATGAGTAAGATCGTAACGCGACTATGGTAGCGTATGGAGTCCGCCAAGATATTAAACGTGAAGTAAACCGTTGGGACATTTAACACGGGGTATACCACCAAGACCGTAATTATAGAAAATTCACGAACATGGGAAACGGGTTAAAAGAAAATGCCAATGTTGGTGAGCTATAGTTAACAAACGGATTCTGTGGACTTCATTGAATAAGACAAGGGTATTAAAAATGGGAACAATCCACCAAAATAGTAATTGGAGAAGTCGTAGGGCATATGGGTTATAACCCAGCAAGATTCAAACATGAGAAAGGACGTGCTAGTAGGGCATGGAGTATAGGCAAACAAAAGAAAACCTATCTGAGGATCACATATAAGGATTTTCCATAAATAACCGTCAAAAAGTGCTGGAACTCTAGATGTTAGAAGTATGATCATAAGTACTCCGAGTAGTTTATTTGGTAAATAAGGGTAGTTGAAACTATAGACATAAAGAGGTACTAATAAGAACAGCACAAAAGACAAATATGTTTGTCAAGACTATTCCTCTTTAAGGAAAACCATAGTACGAGCGTAGCCGTTATAGAGTTAGTTTCATAGGGAACAATCATATAAAGAAGAATGTAAACTCAATCAATTAATAGTCTGCTGGAAACTGTAAGCCAAAATGATCTATAGTAGGCGGACTTAATGCGCCTTAAAAGCAAGATATAACAATTAGGGTGGTCTACAAGGGGTAACCCAAACAACATTTCAACCCAAATGAAGGGTAGAAATAGAAAAGATGAAATAAGGTTAAGACTGCCAAGCGTGGCCCTTTTCTAGTAGGTTTTAAGAGTAGAATGTCAGTTTATCCGCCTGAGCTAGGGTGGACAGTAGGTGGTATGTGTAAGGAAAAGTGAGAATCTACTAGAATTAGTTAAATGGCCATAAGCAAACCAAGTAATGATCACTCAACAATCATCCCCCCATTTAAGAAAGGCGAAAGGAGAACATGAGTTCTGACACTCAGAAAAAATGGGATCGTCTAAACGAAACATGAAGTATTGTGTGTTTGGTTCTTTTCTATTTAAACCACTGCAATATAGGGTCTATTTTCGTGTAATACAGTAAAGAAACTCACTAAATTCATTTGAACAAAGGTTTTGACCTATGGTTGCAAGATTCGCGGGATAAAGAACTCGATGAGGGACCAAGACCGTGTTAGGTCAATAATCATCATCAATAAAGTTCCATGCACATAGGAAGATGCTACCTTCAGTGGCTTCGCCTTGGGGTTAGGCACATTGTAATTTAAAAAGTTTCTTAGAGTTAGAAATTTTCAATGTAGTTAAACTTTATTAGGTCAGATCGCTTTTGTACAAAAATATTCTTTATAATGTAATAAAGTCGATTAAT
This sequence comes from Gossypium raimondii, assembly GCF_025698545.1. Taxonomy (NCBI): domain Eukaryota; kingdom Viridiplantae; phylum Streptophyta; class Magnoliopsida; order Malvales; family Malvaceae; genus Gossypium; species Gossypium raimondii. The sequence goes on from NC_068565.1 coordinate 31,046,626, forward strand.
GAATTTTTTTTTTATTTTAGTTCGTTGCTCAAACCAAACTGTTACAACTATATCACAAATGCATTCATGGCAATGGCTAAGGCATGTGAACAAGCGGGTTTTTTCGCAAAGGATTTAGGATTTCGAAGAGTGATCATTGAAGGTGACTCATTTACATACTAAAGAAGGTACTTAGTTCTACATTGGATAAATCTTCAGTTAATCCGATTATTCAAGATATCAGAGTGATTTCCAAAGAGTTGGAGAACATCGATTTTGTTTTTTCGGTCGCAAAGCAAATAATGTGGCACATGTCATGGCAGGAGAAGACCGACGATTGAGGTCACCGAGATTCCAGATTGAAGAAGCTCCGATGGCAACGGAGCAGGATAGAAGACTAATGGATCTCACGAGTTAATGTGTTTTGGCTTCGATCTTTGGATATTGGAGAAATTTCTTACGGTTTGAGCTCTCTTTGATGCTCACCCAAAGTGTTTTCTCTCTCAATTCCGTTCTTTGTTTCAACGATTTGTTTTCTGCAAGTAGAGCAAAGAGAGAGATTGCAGTTGTTGGGTTTGATCTTTGAGAGCAGAGTCTTTGGTTTTCAGGAGGAAAGAGAGGGTCGTTTTCTCTTTCTTTTGTTGTTTCCAATTTTAATTTTGCTTTATCGAGCTTGTGATAGTAGGTGTCTTAGGCAGTAGATATGATGTTGGCAGAACATATTTTAGTTTGTTGTTTTCTCTCTCCTCCATTTATTTTTTACTAAAATCCCAGGTAAGTTTAAAACATAATAATAATAAGAATAGTATTGGCACTCGTTTCCTTAAAGCTCTGATTTTAAGATCATGATCCTTGTATTAATTCTATAATTCAAAACGGAAAATAAATAACAGTTAGCGTAGGAAAAAATAAGTATGAATATGAAATTACAAAAAATAAATAAATAAATAAATAAAACCTTACCTTCAAACTCGACGAAGAAAGAGTTGCCGTGAGATCAATACTAATTTACTTTATTCTTTAATTTTGCAGGAAGAATATGGACGGATACTAATTTATTTTGATTTGGCAACTATGGATTTTCCCATTTATTTATACTAATTCTTCATTTTTGGTCTGTCATATTTCCGTTTATTCAGAATAAAAATGGAAACATGCATTATGCTCCTATTATTAGGAAAAATATTGCTTCAAAAAGTTAGGAATCATATATCAAATTACACGGTGACAAATGGCAATCAAAATTTCAATAGTATTTAAAAACCCAGCCAAGACGGAGAATAACTCAGCTCTAAAGTTGCAAGGTCCAACCAAATTAAAACGTAGGTAAAGCAGAAATACATAGACCATTTTCACTACCATGACCTGGGCATTTTGATTTGTAAATGACATAAAACAAGTAATGATGAATCACTCAACACTCGATTTATGTTTTACATTGTACAACCAGAACTGGCCCCACCAAATGAAATTTATACAATATGAACTAAAACGCAATGCATCAGGCGAAACATGTCAAAAATATGATTCAATAGTATGGGAGAAATTACCTCAGCTTGAGTCCGAGTCCTGCCTGCTTGCTAAACACAACTCATGCAACTCATTGAGTATCCACTCCTCCCCCGTGTGTCCGCCCAACACCAACACCCTGGTCCCTCCAACCACACATGTACTATGTCCCCAAGCAAATTTTGGTGGTTGCCCAGGAACATTCAGTGTCCTCCATGATGGTTTCTCCTCCGAAGGATCCAGGAGAAACAGCTGAGAAGGAGAGTGCAACCCTGCAATTGAACCACCAAATATAATTATCCTCCCACAAGGCATGCTTACCGCAACATGATCCAGTCTAGGAGGAGGTACCACAGCATTTTGGCTACCAACACTGGTGAAGGCACTACAGTCCAGTTGCCGCCACTGTGGTTCTTCGTCCTCCAAATCAATGGTGTAGGCTTCACCTGATCGCAATCGCAAGTTCCCGCTCTTTGCAAGCCCCCCAAACATAAGAATTTTAGTACGCCCATAAACTGAAAGCGAATGGCCCAACCTTGATGGGGGTGCCCATGATGTCGGAATCTCTTTCCATGTTGGCTTGTCTGTAGTAAGATCCAAAAGATACGTGTCACTGAGAAGCACCCCCGCATCTGTGCACCCACCAGACACAACCAACTTAGAACCGTCTATTGTGCAAGAGCTATGCCAAGATCTAGGGAGAGGGGGAGCACCACCAGAAACTTCTTTCCATGTAGGTTGTTTGGCATCCAAGTCAAGGACAAAGACGTCATTGAGCAATCCTTGTCTTCCACATCCTCCAAAGACCACCAACCAGGAACCATTTAGGCATGAAAGAGTATGGCCCCAACGCCCTGGAGGGGATGATTCCACACTTACACGCTGCCACACTGGATTTGCAGCATCAAGGTTGAGAACAAACGTGTCATCCATAGGCTGCATATTGACTCCCTCGCCTCCGAAAAGGACTAGACGGTTCCCTGCTGCACATGCACTGAAGTTGCAACGTGAAGGCTCCACAGCACCACCTACAGTCAGTTTCCTCCAACAAACTGCCTCAAGAGTGGTCAGCTCTCTGGCAAGACGTCCCCATCCCAGCTTTTTTGTCATCATTTCCAGTGTACCAGTGACCTCTCTTCCCCAGGCATTTTGACATACCATCTTTCTCACATGCTCATTTTTTGTTAATTGTCGTATCCTTCTACAGACAGATCCAATAGAAGCGACATCTCTCGGTGTTAACCGAGATAAAATGTTATGAGCCAAAACTTCATCAGAGAGCTGGAGTATCCCACATATTTCTCGATGCTGACTGAATGGTGGATTGCTGAAATGAGAGTATTGAGCAGACTCATCCAACTGCTGATTACAAGTCTCTTTGAAAACCGGATATGATACACGATTCAGATCTAGTTTTGCTTCAGAAAACACTTGAATACCAATAATGTGTGTGACTATTCCATCATCATCATGTATAGGTGCAAGTTTCAATATGTTCACCAATGGAGTGCCATCCTTCCTGAAATTCAGAAGCTCACCTTGGAATTCAATACCTTCCTCAAGACATCTCCGGATCTCAGAAACAACAAAAGGATCTACCAAAGGGTGCCGTCTTTGAGCACATTGATCTCTATACTGTAAAAACCGACTGAAAGAAATCCCATAGAGTCAATCTAGATCCTCTATATCAAGCAATTATTAAAAGATAAAGAAACATCACAACTAGCTAGGGAAGCATAAGCATCATTGGCAAATGAAAACTTCCATTACAAAATTGTGAATACTAGCCAAGAGGATGCCAACATGGAAATACATTAACACATTAAAAACTAAAACAACTGAATGCTGGATGTCTCTTGTTCACCATAAAAATCTTAAATCCTTTTCAACCCAGCCAAAGTGGAAAAAGATAATTTTGCAGCACACTATGCTCCTTTTAACACCAAGAAACAAAATTCGTCAACATTCTTGAGTTATTACTTTGCCATTGACAAACTTTTTGCTAAATATTCAGAGAAGATGACTGGTATTCACGTGTAGTTACAGTAGTTTAGGGCCTGCAAGATTTTTTTTCCCTTTTTTACTTCTCAAGCTGGAAAGAAGACTAAAATAACACACTAAAGCCATCTTTCAAAAAGGAGAGGTTCAATTAGATTGATACTTCTCTGCTTCTCCTTGCAACCCCTCCTTTTGATTATTGGCAAAGAACTTGGACAACCAAAGCTCACTCCAGACATGCTTCTTCTTAGTTCATCCCATACTGATCTACATCTGAAATAAGATAGTACTTAAGATTACGTTGGAAAATTCTCTTAGGAGAATTCATCAATAAGATTGTGAAGCATGTATTTCCTTTCTTTAATAATACTGCCTTGATTGGAAGCAGAACTAACTTTCCTACAAGACGAAACCAAAACTAGTTGCTGTAGATGATCCCTAGATCTTGAATCTTCTACCATTTATGTGAAAGTCGTCATAATGAATGTTCACTTGGTTAAAATGCTTTATAGATGCCTTTCACTATGCTGAAAAGGTAGACTTACTAAAATGGATTCAATGATTGAAACTAAGCAATTCACTACACACTCATCATTTTATCTATATAAAAACAAACAGCTTCTACTTCCTCTCTCCCAAAATAATTGTAATTAACACTACTTAAAAGTCAAGATTAAGTTTACTGGTTCTTTGACATGATACCAAAACATTCTGATGCAGTGATCCAAAAGATCCAAACTGTAACACTCAGCTACCTCTATTCTTTCTATTAATTTAATTTGAGCACAAGTCTGATAGATCTGCATTGATTCACATTATCAAGCCCTCAAGGCAAAGGCAGCATGCAAGAGATACAACCCATTCTATGTTCCTTGACACAAATGATCCAGAAGTTATTATACAGGGTTATGTAATTGACATTAAGAAATACCTTTTTGTTAATTTGAATTCGCCTAATGTTGTCTTTGTTTTATTTTATTTTTCTTAGACTTGAGCAGTTAGGGCTGCATGTAACTTCAATATTATCCACCACCGAAATGATTCATGTTCTTAGACCGAATAATTCATATCTATGACTTCAATTTAGAGCCTAGATTTACATATTCAACCTTAATATCCTGCAAAAGATAAGTTCAGCATTCATGATATTTATTTACTTTTCTTAAGATCAATCCCTAATTTTGTTCTGTTCTAATATCTTTACTTTTTTGCTCTTAACCTTCTACTAACTAAATGAAAAACCAAAAAAAAAAAAACACTGTTCTGTAAAAAGTCTTGAGCTCCTATCACCTTCATATTTGACTACTTGCAAGAAATAAATGTCCGTGAATTTTCTATTTAACACCTTTACACCATCAAATGAGTAGCACGGCTCCAATAAACAAACACTTGCAACTTGTTTAGATCAATTACTAAAAGTTGCTTCAAATCACTAGAAATCATCAACTGTCTCTTAAATTTACTCAAAAAATCTTCAATTACTCCAAAAATCAGCACAAAATATTATTCAAAAACGAAAGGAAAAGAAACTAAAATATCTCACCAGTTCCTACCAAGGACTTCGTCGGCTCGGTAACCGGTGAAAACCTCGAAGACTTTGTTGACATAAATAATAGGGAAATCGGGCTCCAAAGCATCGGAAACAACGAAAGAAGTCGGAGTTGTAGGGTAATACAATAGTCCTGGTTTCTTCGGAAGCTGGCTCTCTTCTTCTTCTTCATCATCTTCTTGTTGTTGTTGTTCCTCCATTTCTTGTCGTTTTACTTCATCTTTTGCAAATCGTTGCCGTTTTCCACTGCTTTGCATCACTTCTTCTCCTTTAGACATTTTCTATTTTTTGGTGCTTTATTTTTTTCCCCTGTTTCTATGGGAGGTGTGGGCTTTACCTTCTTCAAGTTTTGTTATTGTTGAAGGGAAGATATTTTATGCGTTGAATTTCTCTTATCCAAAATGCCCTTATTTACCTACGATATTTGCAAATATGCCTCCATTTGTGCTCTCACTCCAACCTTTGTAATTACCAAGTATTAGTTTTTAGATCATTTTTTTTATTTTACTTGTTTTTTCCGAATTATCATTTTATTTTTTTAATTTTTTATTTTCCCAACTTAAAAAAATAGTCATATATCATTATTATACTTAAAAGATATTATTCATGTTAACGGTAGATTAATGAGCTCGACCTATTATATTAAAATATTTGTAAACGATAAATTTAGGTCTAGTTTAAGAATTATTCTCAAAAGTGTTTTGGTAAAAGAATATTTTTGTAGAGAAGTTAAAATTTTCAGTTTCTTAAAAAGTGTTCAATTTTGAAAAAATATTTTTGGGTCAATTTTTAATTGGAAGAAGCACTTTTTATCGATAAAATAGCTTGTTTAGAAATATTTTGTTCTAAAATACTTCTTAGAAATAATACTAAACACACCCTTAGATGAAATAGATAAGAACACAAGTATTATCCCATAAAAGGTCAGGTTATCTTCTCTTCGTAGTTTTATTTTCTTGTTTTTATTTTTTCGTTACAAAGTCTATGGATTGACTAATAGTTAGTTGTGAAAAACCTTTAAAAGTGCTTTTGAAATATTTGATGGTGTTTATCATTATTGTCAAAACTTGCTTTTGAGAAGATAAAATATTAATTTTAGACATAATATTGTAAAATAGAATATTTAATGGGGTAAAAAGATGGGAAAAATACCAAAAAAGCCCTATTTTTTAAAAATTTATCGAAATGGGTTCGATATTTTATTATTTACCCAAATGGGTCATTTTTCCCGAAATCGCGTCCACGTCAGCGCGATGTGTCAGCAAATCGCGTCCACGTCAGAGCGCTTTACTTACGTGGACACAAATCGCGCCTACGAGGACGCGATTTGCTGACACATCGCGCTGAAGTGGACGCGATTTCGGAGAAAATGGCCTATTTCGGTAAATAATAAAATACCGGGTCCATTTCGGTAACTTTTTAAAAAATAGGGCTTTTTTGGTATTTTGTCCCAATATGTATTACTGTAATATGTAGCTCAAATTATGTATTGTAGTTAATATTCATAATATTGTAGCTCAAATTGTCAATCCGTCTATACTATTGTACTAATAATATATATTAATGTAATATTGAAGAGTTAATTGATTAAAAAATAAATTGCAACAAGTACAAAAAGATTCAAAATTATTACCAACAAGATTTGAACCAAAGTACTAAGGAAAAGAGCAAGTATCTTAACCAACTAAGTTAAACTAATTAATTAACATATTATAAAAATACTGTTATTATCTTAATTATATTACTTACATTCTAACGATTTATAAGACCTATTCCATACACGTGTCAAATCAGAAAAAATAATACAACAATTTTGTAAAAAAATTCTAGTGTTTACTTCAAATAAATAAGGAAAATAATGATTTGAATGTTTCAAAATTTAATTTTAAACCGAAAAAATCAAAATTTAGAGGTAAAAAAGGATCTTTTTCGAAAGAAAACTGCGGCAAACCGCCTTCGGCTGTTTGTCAGAGCATAGATCTCGAAAAGTTATTCGAAATAAAAAAAATCGTCTCAATCGGACAACCGAGCGAAAAGTTATGGCATTTCAAAGTTTTCCAAGCTAAAAAACATAAATGGTCAATTTTTTGACCGGTGGGTACTGTTCACATACGGCGCAAATCGTGTCCACGTAAGCGCGATTTGCTTCCACGTCGACAAATCGCGCTTACGTGAACGCGATTTGTTACCACGTAATGTCATCGCTACCGACGTGGACGCGATTTTGACACATCCCACGACATTCTTGTTGATGTGGACGCGATTTGGGAAAATGACCCATTCGGTAAATAATAAAATATCGGCCCATTTCAGTAATTTTTAAAAATAGGGCTTTTATGTGTAATTCGCCTAAAAAGGTGACTTCATTTAAAACACTTTTTAAAAGTTAAAATTTTTTGTTTGGGTTAAATATCCTGTTTATAAATAAGGTTTGATTTAAAAATTGGTAGTTTATCTTTTCTTAATTTTAATTAAGATTTGAGTTAAAAAATATTTTTCACTCTCAATGATAGACAAAACCTAAGTATTGAAGAGCATGTAAGAGTACAAACTTTTGCATGCAAAACAATGAAATTGAAATTTTCTTTTCTAAATGAAGATTCATTTATTTTAATTTTTTCTTAATTCATAAAATATTTACATTCAAATCTTTAATTAATATTAAGATTTATGAATAATTTATTACCTCTTTTTCTTATAAATAATTTTAATTCATTCATTTTAAATTTTGATGACCGAAAGATAGTACAATCATTGCTTGCTCTATGGGGGTAGGATTATTTATGTTCTTAAGATCATAATGTTAATTAAAATTATTAAATTGAAGGTTAGTTATTATGAATGTGATTATTTTTTTCTCCTAAAATTTTCTAAACTCAATGCGGTGATGGTAAGGAATTAAACCAAAAAAAGGAGAATGGCGATCTGGTAATTAAATAAGAAAAGGAGCGGCAAAAAATAAAGAGAAAGCGTCCACATCAGTGTAGTGAGAAACACGTATCAAACTACAAAAGGAAGAAAAAAAATCTAAACTGAATCTGGCACCTGAGGGCTTCCACGTCATCAAGGTGGGATAAGATATTTATTTTAAAGTCAGGATGGTGGCCGTGGCCGGCACTGGAAACGAACCCATCATCTCATCCCTCAATTCTATGGTCCTCACCCCCTCTTCCCTTTCGCTTTTTTGCCCCCCTCTTTTATATATGGGTTAATATCATGTTTTACCTCTTAACTTGTCTAAAAATATTTGTTGGTACCTGAAATTTTTTTATACTTAATTGGTATCTAATTTTGTATCTCGCCAAATGCATTTCTCCAATTTATTAATGACGTTAATTTTAAAGATTAGCATGTAGTTTGCCTCTTGAATTTGTTCAAAATTACCTAATAGGTAACTAGTGACGGAGTTAGAATTTTTTTAAGGCATAAAATTAAATTATATATTTTTATGATAGTAAAATGTAAATTCATCATTTAATAATCTATACCTTTATAATTTTTAAATAATTAAATCAATTTTTATCATTTTGGGATGCCAAAATGTAATTTTATTATTACTAATTTAAAATTTTATAAATTATAAAAATTTAAATGAAATTTTTCTATTTTAGGAGGGTCACCCTGGCTCCACTATGGTTGATACCTAAACTTTTGTAAATTAATTTATATTTTTAAAAGATTTTTAATTTTTAATTTTGTTCATACTAAGAAATTGCTATGTGTCACTATAAAATACCCATTAATATCACGTTAGTACAAGTTAACGATATTAATGACATCATTATTCTAATTTATTTTATTTTTGCATATAAGAGATTTGGATTTCAATATTTGAATCCATTATCCTTTTACTTTTAAAAATTTTATTTATTTTCTTAAATTTATTTAAAATATTTTTGGAAGAAATTTAAAAATATTATTATACTCGATAAATGGGGATATTTAGCGGATTTAGATATTTAATGGATAGTTTGATTAAATCAAAATTGGATTAAAATAATAATAATCAAATTTAATGCTAAAAATAAATGAAGGATTAAAATTTTGCAGATATGACATGTTGGAATATTTTCAAATATTTATAGTGTTCCAATAACTATAAATGAAAGAGTGTAAGTAATTAAAAGTTATATTGTTGGTTATTGATCAAAGAGTTATGATTATTCATAATAATAAGTTATATCACTTGATTTTGTAATAAAAAAATTAAATAGTTATGTTTATTTAAGAGATATTACTTAAATAGTTGTATCTCTTACTTTAATAATTGCATCTATTTAAGAGGTATTAGTTGAATTATTATGTCTCTTTAAAAGATGTGATTATTCATAAAACATGTACCTATTAAAAGTTATATTTTAGGAAGAGTCACGAGGATTCCTATAAATAGAAGTGAGATTTTATTTAGATGATATATAAAAATTTCTCATCAAAAGTTCTTTTTATTCTTCTTTCATTTAAACTATAGTTTGTTTATCGAAATTCCTTATGAAATTAATTTTCTTGTTATATTTTGCTCGGTACGCAATGGACTATTTTTGTTTGTGTAAAACGCAAATAGTCACTTGGCCTCATTATATTCTCGATGTTCATTTGCTTGAAACTCATTTACACACCAAGTATAGGTGGGGGGCAAATAGAACCTTGAAGATAGTGCCTTGAGACACGCTTTGGAGCCTTGTGCTATTGATTCGTTTTGCTGTTCAAGTTATTGTTCGTGTTCCATTTATGTGTTTGAGATATTTCTTACTAAAAGTTCATACTAACAATATATGAGAAAAAAAATTGTATAAAACTATGATTCCACGTCATCTCTATCCCTTTCCAATAGGAGTATGGCAAATCAGATTTTTTCTCTTAATTTTCAACCTTTTCCTCTCAAAAAATTCAAATCCAACTAAAAATACAAAATCAGGAGAAAAAATCTAATTTATCATGCACCTATTGAAAAAGAATAAGGATAATGATAGCATATAATCATAATTTCATATAATCCCTTCTCAACAATATATATATTCGATTTGGGTTATCCCTAATAAAAACATTAAAATAGTTGTATTAAGACATTAAGAATGGCATTGGGAAAATCCTACAAACTAACGATCACAATTGGCAAGACAAAACAGCAAAGAAGTAAAGAAGATTTGATAAACCACAGGAGCCAATATAATAAAAAAAAATATAGTGATTTTATCATGATCTGCCTTGGAAATTATTATCCCAACATTACAAAATAACATCTTATTTCTTAGATCAAGTAGCAGAAGCGGCTTTCAGTGCTTTCTGTCGGACGACCTTAAGAACCTCAACCAGTATGTGGTTGGGAGCCATTGTCTCTTTCACCAAAGCTAAATGGTTTAGCTTCGTCACCCAAGAGTGTAGCAGTGGGGTCTTCTCCGAGTCTACCATTTTAATCCCAAGGACCTCTTCCATGGCAACATGGAAGCTAAACACTGAACATATTACAAAGTCAAGGTATCCCACGTTGTTGTCGTCTGGGAAAATGTCCTTCACTCCCTCCTCCAATACCTTTATTGTCTCCAACATCTTGTTTATGTCTTTTTCTTGTTCTTCTCCATCAGATTTCAAAACTTTAACCATTGTCTCAAACAACTACACCCAATAAAATATGAAATTAATTAAAATGATAGTGAACATCCATTGTTTTTAAAGATATTGGTGTATATTCGTACCTGCGACTGATGAATGAAGGTAGCCCAGAAGCGAAGTTGGCTCTTTTTGTAGGGATCAGCAGGCAAAATTGGGGGGCCATTTTTCCAAGTTTCTGATATGTATTCAATGATGACAATCGACTCAACAATGGGATTTCCATTGTGAACAAGTATTGGAAGCCTTTGGTGAATAGGATTGTACTTGAACACCAATGGACTTTTGTTAAACATATCTTCTTCAACATACTCGTAGGATACGCCTTTAAGCTTGAGTGCCAACTCTACCCTTTTTGTGTATGGACTCGCCCATATTCCGAGTAGCAGCACTTTGTTCTGCTTCTCCATCCCACACCTTTAGTTGGACATGGCGTCCATGTGAACAACTACTTATTCAGTCCACCTCTCTCTTGTGTTGAACATAGAAATTAAAAAGAAAGTCAACTTGCTGAATAGAATAACGAGTTTAGTTAGCCAGGACAATGTGAACTAGATCCAATCTACGTTTCTTCACATGACTTCATAATCTCGTTGATGTAGGGATTAATCAATTATCTTGGTTATAAACAATGATGTTTAATCTATCCAGTCGGATCGGTACCAAAAGGAGTACCGGTTCAGGTAATGATTTTGAACCGATTAGATCAAATACTATTAAACTATTTTTTAAATTTTAATAATTTTTTAATCAAATTGGTCAGACCGAAAAACCGATGACCTGATTGATTCGACCATCGGTCTGGTTCTAAAAATATTAGTTATAAGTTATTATATATTTTAGAGATAAAAGACTAGAGACTGTATAATTAATGCAATGGATGAGCCTTCATAGGCCGAGTTAGGTTGAGTTTGTGTATGATATTAACATATTTTATACTTGACTTAATATAACCCAACTTATAGGCAACTCTTTCATATTTTTTGAAAACTATTTATATTATTTTTAGTTCAATATTTGATAGTTTTATATAATTTTCTATTTATTAAAATTATATATATATATCCATTTTACCATTTTACATATTTTAATATATTTTTAATATTTATATTATAATATTATATATTACTATAGATTTAATTTTTTTATGTAGGATAAATTACATAATATATATAATATATTAAAAATTTAGAAAATATACCGGGATTAAACTCAAATATTCAAGGCCATTTTTAAAATCTAGCCCATAGTCAAAATTTATACTAACCTTTATTATATCAACAGTCACTCAACTTTGATTCCAATAATAAAATAGTCATTTAACTTTCAACTCAGTCATCAAACTTCAAAAAAATAACAAGTCAGTCACTAATGGTCGACGACGACAGTTAATAACAAAACAGGTGATTGATTTGTCACTTTTCGATAACGTTAGTGATTGATTTGTTATTTTTTTAAAGTTTAATGATTGAATTGAAAATTGAGTGATTATTATGTTATTAGAATCAAAGTTAAGTAACTAATAGTGTAATTTAACCATACAATTTACTAGCAACCCAAATAATGAATAAGTCGGTTTATCGAATTTCAGCTTTTGTTCCAACTCAAAAGGGAGCTCATGGACTCCCCTTAAAATCGTTAGAAGAGCGAAATTAGTGTGATGTGGTGATTCTATATCCATAAAAGTTTTGAATTTGCATTAATAGCTTCAAAGAGTATTTTTAGATAAAAGATTTAGTTTCTTTTAATTTTAACAAATTTATCTATTCAGCAATTGTAATATTATTGTTTGAACAAATGATTATTTTATTATATTATTTGAAATTTGAATTTAAGTTTTTTTTGTCATATATGAATTTGATTTTAATATTTACTTTAATATTAGAGTTTTTTCAGTTCGAAATTTATTTATTTTTATCAATTTTAATGTTGAATTTAGTATTCAAATATTTTTATTTCTTTATTAGATCATATGTTAAATATTTGTTGAATCTAATATCAAATTAAGTAATTAAATCAAATTTAGTAACCAAATAAGATACACTAAAAAAATATAAGAGCTTAATTAATTAATAATAGCCGCACCGGAGCGAGAGACGCCACTCTCGGCAGCACCCGTTATAACAAAACGAAGCCCTATCCACAAGTCGCATCGTGAGGAGGAAGACAAAAGAAACCGCCGGTTTCGCTGTCGTCGAAATCACCGCTGTCATCACTTTCACATATTTGATCTTCCAGCACCGCCGCCTGCGCCTCTACTACCAGTGAGAATACCTTGTCTCCTTTCCTTTAATTTCTACGCTTCAGATCTTTATCTATGTTTCCCGATTATTCTAAATTTTAGCGTTTTTAATTTATTTAGTTTAAAATTTCGATTTAGCTTCAATCTTTTCTTTTTCCTCTAAAAAATAAGAAAAAGAATTAAGGTGAGATCTATCTGTGTTTATTTCGTTGTAATATTTATAAAATTTTATAATATTTTCTGTTAATGCCACTATGCAGTATCAATTAAGCATTTTTTTACATTTATTTCTAATTATAAATTTAGCGAAGCATTTAATTTTGTTTAGAACTTTCGAGAAGGATTTTGATGAGGTGAAGAAACTATGCCAAGCAATTCAGGAAGAGGATACCCTACAAATGGTTCCATCTATGTTTGTAATTTACCTGAGGGAACTGATGAAAGTATGTTAGCCGAGTATTTTGGAACCATTGGCTTGCTAAAGGTATTCATAAAGCTTTGATGTAAAAACAAAATGTGTGCAGTTGTTTGTGTTATCTGCCACTTATTGTCGTATTTTTGCTGATTTTATAGAAAGATAAGCGAACTGGTCGACCTAAGGTATGGTTATACCGAGATAAAGTGACAAATGAGCCAAAAGGTGATGCAACGGTTACTTATGAGGATCCACATGCTGCGTTAGCTGCTGTTGAATGGTTTAATGACAAGGATTTCCATGGGAGCACAATTGGTGTTTTTATGGCAGAGAGTAAGAGTAGTAATGCTGGTGTAGATGTTCCAACTGCAGCTGCTGATGGTGGTGGATTTGAGGACGATGCAGCAAAGGACATGGATGGGGGTGGTGGAAGGGGTAGAGGTCGGCTTGATTCTTCAGGGAAGATGTGGCAACAGGAGGGAGATTGGCTCTGTCCGAATACAAGGTCTGTGATGTGATATTGGTGAGCAGCTTCTTCTTGCTCTTTTTATAACTTTTCCTTCCAGTTGTCTTTACCTCTGATTGTTTTGTCCATAATTCATATAATATATATTTTTTCTGGTTGCAGTTGTTCCAATGTCAATTTTTCATTTCGTGGTGTGTGCAATCGATGCGGAACTGCTCGACCTGCAGGTACATCTGGTGGCGGAGGGGCTGGTGGTCGTGGGCGGGGTCGTGGTGCTCCTGATTCTGGAGGTCATGGCCGAGCAGTAGCTGCTACCGGTGGACTTTTTGGCCCAAATGATTGGCCTTGCCCTATGTATGACTTCTAATGCTCAAGTGAAATATTTATTTTTTCTGGTCTTTGTGTGGTCGTAGGGAAGTCAATATTTCCTTTTAGTTTTTCTGTTTATTTGGTATAAAGGAGAGCACTACTGCTTGAACCTGAGATCTCTAGCCTAGCATGCCCCCTCTCTGGCTACTTGAGCTAAGCCAAAGGGATGTCTTTAATATTTTGCTGTATTGTGCAAATTGGTTCGGAGCCACTAGGGATGGTTTTTATGGTGCTTTAAATGTTTTAACATTTCTAACTCTACCAATGTTAAGAAATGCTGGTGTGTTTTTATATTTGAATACAAAGTCATCTTTTGCGCAATGTTATTTATGTCAATTCTTTGAATTTCTGTTTAACAGGTGTGGTAACATCAACTGGGCTAAGCGTATGAAATGCAATATTTGCAACACTAATAAACCTGGTCACAATGAGAGCGGTGTGAGGTATTGATAAGTAATTGATATATTTGAATCTTAGATACAAATTGAAACCTCGTGGATATTTTCATTGAAAAATTGATCTTTTGTCTTTGTATTGTTGATTTACTTTTCTAGGCTGGCTTTGTGTAGTTTGATCATTTGCTTCATTTCATTCTAATTGTAAGAGTATCCTTGAGGTGATTTTGACCTTTAATTCATATATGAATAAGTCATCAATCTTACAAGTGTGTCTTTTTTCTCTGATTTACCTTTTGGTTTTGGATGGGCATTTGTATTAACTCGTTTCCTCAATTTCTCTTTTTTCCAATGATTTCTCTTTGGTATCTTTTTATCTTTTCTGAGTTATGGTGAGAAGGCTGAGAACCATGTTTCATTGACAGTATTGATATTGTTGCCTTTGCTATTGCCAATCAAGCATGAGACACCCCCTTTTGTTCTTCAACTTCGCCAATACATATAAAGTTGCTAAAACGTGGCTTTGCTTACTGATCCTTTTTCCAAAACAAACTTGTACCACACTCCCTCTACTGGAAGGAGATTGAAAATAAAAGAAAATTCCAATACACCAGCTAATTCTTCCATTTTCCTGTACTTCATCTCTTTCATAGTTGAGCAATTCTTTTTTCATGATTAGAGGGCACACAACGGCCTGGACCACAAACTATTCTTTCCTTTGTCATTATTATTTTAAGTATTTCACTGAAAAATATTTTTCAGAACAAAAATGGCTTATGCTTTGAGTTTTGTTTGCTGTGCATCAATTTTGCTCCTTGATATGTAGTCAGGCAGGCAGTTTTTTTCTATTTCTTTTTGTTTTTTTTTCCTCTTGAACTCCTTTTACTACTTTCTTACTATTTATTTGAGCCAATGTCTTGGAACTCTGGTGTCCATCATTTTTCCTTAAATATGTTTGTCAATTATTTTGCTTTGCGATGATACTAAGGGCTTGATATGCTGGTTAGACCCTATTTTATTGGCTTGATTGGGTTTTGTTAGTACAACTGGTATTCAACTTTCTAAAGTTTGTTCCATCATTTTCTCCTTAGCTACTCATTACCGTTATTTGAACTTGGTGGAATTTGTTGTGCAACTGGCTATCTACTGAGCAAGAAGATTCCTAAATTTAGTTAGTTAGACATTCACTTCATTTGAGGGAAAACTGAAAATAAATGTAGTTTCCTCTTATTACCTGAATTGCATACATTCTCCTACAAAGTGCATTATTCCTTTTAAATGGTTTTACCTGATTCTGTACTGATGTTCTGGAGTAACTGCCATTACTGCATAGGCATTCTTGTTATGTGCTTTCACGGTATTCTTCAACTTGTTAATTAATTTTATTATTAGAGCATTGGATTCATTTCCTCTTCCGTGTTCTTTTCTTTTAATTTTATTCACATCTCATTGATTTGACACGTTTGATGGAGTGAAATGCTAGTTTGTTTATGTCATTTTACTACAGTATCACTGAGCTTTCACTCCTTCTACCCTTCAACTTTTACTACTATGTGCAAAGCATCTTACGTTTGCTTTAAACCTGTGGCTAACAGAGGTGGACGTGCTGGTGGTTACAAAGAACTTGATGAAGAAGAGATAGAGGAAACAAGGCGACGTCGACGTGAGGCAGAAGATGTAATAATACATCTCTGTTATCATTACTTGAAGCTTAGTTCATTGAATATCTTAATTTGATGGTAATTCTTTATGTGTAATCTCAGGATGATGGTGAGATGTATGATGAGTTTGGCAATCTCAAGAAAAAGTTCCGAGCAAAAACACAACAAGCTGAAGCTGCTCGAGTGCTACCAGGTTCAGGCCGTGCTGGCTGGGAGGTTGATGAACTAGGTATTGGGTTCATTATGTTGACAACTACTTCATTTGGCGATGCATTGTTTTAGATACCGATCGTCATACATGTCAAGGTTATTTAATTAACTGGACAAACTGGAAATGAAAGATATAGGGTCCTCCTAGTTTAGGTTTCTAGGCTCCATATTAGTTGGACTATATACATATGGGTGGTGACCACATTTCATATCATATTTAGCCCAGATAAGTACTCATTGAAAACTTTCATATAGGTGTAGTTCACTTTTATTCAACCTAAAGAAAACAACTCTTTTCTAAATTTTTACCCTGTAAAGAAAAGGTGTTTTTTTTCTCGATTTAAATAAAACAAGGTATTTACTTAAACCTTCTGCAGTGTTTTGATGTTTTGGAGTATCATAATGTTGTAGTAAAAGTGGGTATCTGGCAGGTGTAATTGACAGGAATGGAAGAGAAAGAAGCATAGATAGAGAGAGTAGCAAGAATAGAGAGCGTGAAGATAGGGAAAGACGCCGTAGCCGAAGTAGAGAGAGGGATAGGGGAAAGGATCGGAGGCGTGATTATAATTATGAGCGAGATAGAGACCGAGACCGAGACCGAGACCGAGACCGAGACCGGAGCAGGTACTTTGACTGAGAAAGGAAGAATAGGAATTTTGAAATTGTTAACTTGATTTGCAGTGCTGTTTCTAAGCTTTTCTGGTAGTCTTTTTAACAGAAGAATAGGAATTTAACATTCTTGAAACTCCGGACTACTTTTATCTCTGTATTCAAATGTGTAAAATTTCAAACATTTCTTTAAGACATCAAAATGGTTTTTATTACCGTGAGATGATTTCTCAAGAAATATCAAATTTCTTTAAAGGTGTGATTGATGATGTTTGTCATTTTAATAATAAATTAAAATTATTCAAAATTAAATGAAATGTGTTTAATTCTAAAATTAATTTAATTTTAATATTTACCGTTTTAATAATGTTTTAATATTTAAAAACAATTCTACATAAATGAAATGAACTTTTATTACAACTCAAAACAATTCGTAAATATGAGAATACATTTTGGATATGTGAACATAGTTTGGAATATGAGTATTTTTTAATATTTATTTCATTTTAAAAAGATATTACTTTGTGATAAATAAGTATCAAAATACAATTTTGAAAAGAAAAAGGAAGATAACCCAGGGTTGCGTTTTCTTCCTTTCCAATACTTACAAACACAAATACTATGGTAGATCTGATTTATTATGAACAATATTAAAATTCTATTATGTCAACTCAAATGGTTTTCATACGAGTTTTTCCAATAATTGACCTCAGAACCTAGGTTACTCTCTCTTGTGTGATTAAATTGATAAAAAAATGTATAAATATGTGTAAATGGATGCATGTATCATATAATTGTTAGTATGCGAACTATTATTTCTACGCAGGTTTTTTTTAGTTTTCTACAATTAGAAAATCTTGTGAGTTGAAACAAATTAGGAATCTTGTAAGGAAAACTGAAACAAAGACGTTGGACTAGGTGATCGGAAAAGTCGACAACCCTTAAGAAACTTTGGATTTCGCTTGTTTTTTATTTATTATTTGATATTTGTTTAATGTGAACCTTTAAACTTTTAATGTGATTCATGGAAAGTTGGATTTTGAAAATAAGATCAAATTCTTTAAGAATTGAAAAGTCCTACATTTTTCATATCTCAAAGTTGAAATTTTGGGTTTCAAAAAAAAAAAAAAAAAATCCTTATTTGACCCAAATTTGAAACTTTCAATTTTGTGATTTTGGTTTGTCTTAGATTTTTCTGAAAGACTACTAAGTAGACATTGTTTTGGAGTTTTGAGCTTAAGAATCATGGATTTTGTCAAAATCATATGTTAGGGCTTCCAAAATCGATCTTAATTTAAAAACCCAAAAGTCAACTTCCAAGCATTCTTTTCCCATTTTTTTTTTAACTTTTAGTTTATGATGAAAATAAGTGTTGGTTGAAATCAGACGAATTTATTTGGATGAATGATGGCATGGTCAAGTACTTAGAAAATTTAAAAATCCAAAGTATGTTTTTGGGTAAATTTTGTAATTTTTCTTTTTCTTAGGACGGAACTATAAAATTCTTTGGCTAGTCAGAGTCAATTTTATTTATTTAATTGTTAGATAGATATTTTGATATCAAGTATAAGTATTGTTCCAAGTAGTATAAAATATTGATCTCACAGAGAACTATTACTAATCAAAAGTCAATCACCAAATATTACTCTAGAACCTATCCAAATTAGCCAATAATAAAATTAATTTAAAAGTAAACAAAATAATCAATACAAATTAAATCAAATAAACAATCAATAGTAAAATCTTAGGACTATAATTTCATCCAATCGTTAGCTAATTGATCTATGTCCACCCAATTTATTCTAATAGAGTTTGTTATTAACTTGGGGAATTAAATTTCTCTTAATTCTCTTCCGAGCAATTAAAGAACTAATTTAATTTAACTATTGTGCTATATTCTTATGCCAATAATGTAGACCAAATTGATTAAGAACTACCCCAATTATGGCTACCCAAGGTAATCAGGTATATTCCTATCCTAATTACAAATCACGGTTTGACCCATCTTATTAAGACCAAAAGTTATTCATTTTAGAAAAGTCATCTTCTGATTTTTTTAGGTTTTGTCAAACTAATAGTTGACTAGGCTATTATAAAAAAAAGAACAAGGATGAATAAATAATCTAAACTCCATCAACAATTAAAAAAAAAGATAGAAATAGATAACATTCAATTAACTAAACATGATACATTGTAACCCTAGAAAAGAGATTTAGTTCATGGAGAATTTGAGAAAATTAAAACAATAAGTAGACATAATAAAAGGAAACAAGAATGAAGAATGTTGGAGAAACTCCATCTTTTCATTGAAATTCGTCAATTCTTGATGTGTGAAAGCTTGGGCAGCTCCTTTTCTTTTCTCTTCTCCCTCCCCTCTTTTTGTTTCTTTTTTCCCTTTTTTAACCCCTAAAAATTGTAACTTTTGAAAAACTATCAGGTATGTGTGCCACTCTAACGAAAAATCTTTTCGTTGGAGCGAAAAGTCGTTTGTTTGCTTTCGTTAGGACAGAGACATTTTCCATTGGAATGGAAATATGCTTATGTCAAGCTATTATTTCACATGCTTTGTTGGACCTACATTGGATAAGAACACATCGAAAAATATTCCCATTTAACATTATAAATATATAGTTAACTTAAAACATCAATGAAATAAAATTCCTATAACAAAATTAAATTATAAAACAAAGTAAAAATCCTACTAAAATAAGGAATAAATAACTCTAAGATATTAGAGTTATCACACCTCAAACTTAGAGTTTTTCTAGTTCCTAGAAAAAGAAAAGGACACTCACTACTACGTACCCTACTTAGATTAGTTAGTCCTAATCGTTGTCAGAAATTGCCTCAATACCTCATATCAAAATTAAGTTCAAGATCTGAAATTCTAAATTTCCTACTACAATTGATACTTATTATGTATCTGTGTGTGAATGTTTCAAATCTAGCAATTAAGACAAATCGAATTACAATGAGTTAAACGTTATTGAAAAAAAGTCTCATATGTCTGCTTCTCAATCTATCTTTCTATTAATGCATGATAAAACTTAGTTAAAGGTCAATAGGACTTTACTCGGCTTGTAACGTAAGCTCGAGCTAACATATGGATGAAGAGTCAATTTAGGCTCAAACTCTAGGCACTAGTTGCTTATGGATCAAATATAAGCTAAATGTACATTCCCCACTTCCCCATATTAAACACTTAACTCATGTTCAACTTCATCTTTTACGCTCACCTCCTTGTCTCTCCATTCTTCAAAGACAAAACAAGATATAAAGGTAACATAACTAACACAAAACTCCACAAGAAAACTAAATAGACGAAGCACTCAACTAAAGAAACAATGAAACAACTCACTTTTGCTTTTTTTTTCAATGATAACATAAGTGCTTTCATTTATTTTTTTTTCCAATTTTCCTTTTTTTTCTATTTTTTCATTTTTACTTTAAAAAACAAAAACAAAGAAAAAATACACAAAAAAAATCATGCTTTATCCTCTCTTTAATCAAAAATATCCACATCGATGTCTTTATCTATCCCAATCAATACTTTAAGTTAAAAAGATATACCCATTAAGAGCTAACACTTAAAGTAAACAAACAAATGACTGAGAACAGTTCAACATTAAGGCTTAATTTCGGTTAGGCTATAAGTTAAACATTACTTATAAAGGGTGAATGCATAAAGAAAAGGGTATATAAGGCTCAAAAAAGGGTACTAGAGGTATTTATATATGTATAGTTAGCTTGAAAGGCACAAATGATCCAAGCAATGCCTAAATCATTCCTTCAACTAAGTTTCACCTATGATTTCACCTCAAGAAGAAATCAGACAAATTTTAGGCTCAATTTCAATGACATTTACAAACACATGTAATTAGTCATTAGTAAACTACTAGATTGAAATATGTGCACAAAATTATAGGGCAATAAATGCTGGATCTAGTGGCTCGAGTGTAGTGTATTTGTTTGTAAACTTGTAATTTTTTTGAATAGATTGGTTAATAAAACAAATTCATTGATTACATTAACATACTTTGTATAATTGTCCTCATATGGTTTTTGCACGCAAAGTAAAATGAAAGCAAATGTTGCACATTGATTGTCTAATGTTTAAACTAATACTAAGTGATATTACGTGGTCGGATCGTAATACAAAAAGATGACTTATATTAATAGACGAATCTAAGCATGTCTTTAGTCTAATTGGAAATGAACAAACAGATTGAAAGACTAATATGCCGTCTATCAAGTCTAATTGTGGAGATGCTTTGCCTTAGGCATTGGAGTCCCAAAAGATAGAAACATAGGTGTGACTGACTAGACTGACAGTACATCGGACAGGACCTAAGAAGAATAGATCCTAAATCCGTTTAGGGGATTATTCACTTATTATGTTCATAGTGACATACCTAAATCCTGAGTGGATGACAAACTATGTATATGTGACTCGTACATTTTGATGTAAGTAAAAGTCTGAGTTCGAATAGATAAGGAATCGAAAGCTAGTGTATTGGTGTATAACTTTTGCAGTATGTAGCGTCTTTCACAATAGTGGAATTTATAGCCCGAGGCATGGGTAAATGATATCCTCTCATTGGCATTACATGGTTGATGAAAAGTAAACATGACCATGGGTTGTTCGTCTTTATGATGAATGACTTTATTACTATTTGATAATAATTGACTTTTCATGAAGGAAGATGTGATGGTTACCATGAGATAAAATAGGATCATATTGGGAGAACGAATATTATCCCAAAGAGATTAAGGATATCCTATGAGGGTAACACACTAATGGCAAGGTCATTGGACGAGCACTAATCGAGTTACTTTCGTAATGGTATGCCGTTAGGGAGAGCTCAGTCACAATACTACAGTGGAATGACTTCGTGACTAAATGAGTTTACAATTAATAGGCGAAAAGCTAGAACTTAATTATAAATCATTTGAGCTTCAATTGCATATGTCTAATTGGTCCCTTCACTAGCTTCTTGAAACCAAAAATGAATTGCATGTTAAATCAAATAAACAAAAATGATGAAATGGAGAAATAGGAAACATTTGAAAATGATTAAGGTTTTCTCTAAAATGAAAATGGAGAAATGAAATCATTTGGAAATGAATGTGGTTTCTCCAAATTGAAAATGAAAATGAAAATGAAAATGAAAATGAAAATGACTTGAGGAATGAATTTATTTTTTCAAAATAAATAAAGTTTGAAAATGGAAATAAATCATTTGATCATAGTAAACTGTTGAATGTGGAAACATTAAATATATTTTCTCATAGATTTTTTCCGGTAAAGTCGTCATGATTTTAATGGAATTAGAATTGGGTTGAGAAAATTATTTAATTGGAAATATATTGAAGTTTATTTTTTGGAAATAGAAAAACAAATATTTTGTTGGATCAATTATAAGTATTGGTTTAAAAGCACAGAAAGTACTTGTAATTGGACCCGATATGGAAAAGACCCAAAAACCCTTTATGTAACAAAGGGGGATGGCAAACCCTAGTATCATTAACTAGGGTTTTCGCCCACTACATTCTAGTTGAACTAGAATTTCATTTTTCTAGTTGAAACAAACTTCTACAATTCAACAAGGGTTCTACTTTCTCTCCCTGACATTGGTAAAGCTATTAACACAACTTTCTGGTATCGTTATTCCGCTAAAAAATAAAGAAACTTTTATTCTCTAAGAATTAAATATATTTTCTGGAATAACTATTTTGTTGGTTTCTATTTGAGAAGAGTTTTTTTTATTTTCACATAAAGAGAAGAAAATTATTTCTAGTTCTGTGTTTGATTTGAATTGTTCGAGCCCACATTTGAAGCAGTTAGTGGTACGAGAATAGTGGAGAAGATCGTTTGGTTGAAAGCCGGGAATGACAAAGATCTGTCTATCTGAAAACACAGGTGTGAATTCAGGCTAGGGTTTATTGCTATAAATATCACAAACCGGGTCGATTTTCAAAATTTTTATTTTTCGTTGTGTAAGAAAACCGTTTTCTAACCAAATTTTTTCCAACAATCAATTGCAAGAAAATAACACAGAATTTGCAAAATGCGAAACTATCTTTTAATTCGAAAGTATTGACGCTTGGTGTATCATCATCGAACTAGAACTAACCAATCATTTTTAACTAAACATGCAAACTAACTAAAAACCAAATGACACAACTAGACACTAAAAAATATGCATAAAATGATGACTATATCTATCCTTTAAACTTAAATAACCACATTGTCCTCAATGTGAAAGACACAGTCATAAATAAGAAACTTCAAAAATAAATTTCACAACTAAAAGTACAAAAGAAAAGGAAAAATAACTCCTCTAATCATCAGCATAGACCTCATCCTTATGAGGAAGCAAATGATCATCGAATCCAAAAGGAGATGGATTTAGAGTGGGGAAAGTAGCCATATCCTCTCCCGTCGCATGAGCCAAACTGTTGCTTCTCGCATGGTCGCTAGACGAGATCTGTTGTGGTGGTGCTGCTAGCTCTTGGAGGTTCCATTGTGGCTCCCTTACCAACACTTGTAATAGTTATTTTAGGTCATTTCTGCATTTAATGAGTCTGGCATCTAAAACTTTTATAATTAAATATTACATTTTTGGTAGTAGTTGGTTAGAATTAAAAGCTAATAAAAACAAGTGTTTTTACACAATTTCTACTATGCCGATGACCCGTAAGGCTGATTCGAGCCTTGTGAGTGAGTAATAAGTTAATTAAGTGTGTATGATACTATTTGAGGTCCAAGAATGCAAGGAATAATGACCGGGCTGTGACACAAGGAGCCCAACAAACTAATAACGCTACCAATGGCCTAAAATGCAATTGGCATTGTGACGAGGAAATGGGAAGACATTGCATGGTGTCGACGTTGGGACAAGAAGCATTACCAGGTCCCAACGATGAAACTTGGTGTGGAAGAAAATGGTTGATTTCTTAGGACGACACAATTGGGAAATTTTCATATTTGGACCCTAGCTTTTAGCAAAATATGTTATTCATTGGTATATAAGTGTATCTCGGGATGCTTGGTTACCAAGTAGGTCGTTGCCTATATAAGCAACCTTAGGGCCACAGAGGTTGTAAGTTGTTTTAGACCTAGACAATTTTCTATTCAGTTTTAGTTTTCTTTTATTTTTATGTTTGTGTAGTCAGAACTATTTTATTCCGATGTGAAGACAATTGCTAGCGGATATTGCTTCGGATATGCACTTCAATATAATTATCAATGAACATTCTTCTATCTTTTTCTTTATTCTTTTATTTATGCTTTGTTAAATTGACCAATTAACTATTGTATGAATATTAGAATAATTTCTTGTGTTTATTTCATATCTTGCATAAGTCGTTTATTGAACTAATTAATTAATCAAGTCGATTAATTAACAACAAAATAAGGGTTCATAATAGGATTAGTTGGTATAATTTACGTGTTCTTAAACTATTAGGCTTGACAACCCTAATAAGTAATTATAAAAGAGACGAGATTGGAAGATAAGTCAAACCGAGTACATTGTAGTTATCCTTGAGGAGAAAGTGAGGTCGGGAGATAAGTGAGTATCCGCTAATTAATTAATTAGTAGAACCGGGAGGTAATACTAGTTAATTAATGGCTAATTCATATTAGAACCTAAATTATGAAATTAGTTAATCTTCTGTTTATTAATTAGGGATTTAATCAATCATAGGCTAGAGGCTCTCATTGCAGTCATTAGGAATAGGAAAGTTTAGTAGATTAGTTTAGGTTAGTTAATTTAATCATTTTAATAAATATTTTAATCTAGATTCGTACTACTAATTTGTGACTCGATTAAATTAGTATTTATTTTCTGTAATTAATTTAATATTAATTTCTCTAACCTGCAATTCTTTGGGTATGATCCTTGAAATACTTACCAGTATTTCGTTGTACTAAACTAAATTACAATTTGACCCATACTCTTGGAAACACCGTCTATATTTTTAATGTGATATTTAACTATAAACGGTAACACATTTATAGATGGTTAATGACTGCCTCTCTCCCTCGCTCTCACAAACGGGGGAGAGATGTAAATCAACACTGAGATTATAACGAATATAAATATTGCAGCTTTACTGCAAGTGTGACAGGTCAGTTGTAATATTTGAAGTGTTACAATGGAATATTGGAGTATTCCAATGATCGACCCCAAAAGAATCGTGGATTGAACAATTTCTAAATAACGTGCGTGCAAAATAAAGAGTCTAACCAGTTAATCACAGAAAATTATATTACGACAAATCAAAAGTCAAGAGAAATTAAACTAATCTACGATCTAGCTAACAAGGACTAAATTGTAAAACGTGTGCAATTACGAAATTAACAATTAAATAACAAGCAGTGGCTGGTTGATCTCAATCTGGTTCACTAATCCTTAAATTAGGGATCCAAATCACTTAAACTTCCAAAATGACTCTATTTTATCTCTCGGTATCAATTTTCGAAGTTAGAAAATTTAATCCGGATTATCTCTCGATCTCACCAGTTGACTTGGGACTAATGGATTGGTGCCCAACAAGATCTCCTCTCGGTCTAACTTGCCGAGATATTCCCTTTGGGTCATCAATCCTAAGTTTTTAGGTTCATTCAAATTAGTCCAATTTATTACGATTTGGTCTCTAATCCAAAAATCAGCTCACCACATCTCCATCAACCTGCCCCTTTAAAGATTTAGTTACTCATGCTGAAAATAAAACTAATAAACAAGGAAATGAAAAAAATGGAGGCCGTTAAAGAAAAGCTTAAGAAAAAAGGGAAAAATTGGGATTTTTATGGAATAAAACTTAAAGGACATGTAAAGAGAAGCATTCAACAAGAAAATCTAAAGCAAGAAATATAAAAAGAACAAACTTTAATAGATTTAAAATAAAGGAAACTAAAATACATTAAACTAAAGCTAAAAATGTCATTACAACCAAGGTACATGGACTGAAAGTTCAAATAAACCTAAGCTACAATGATAACTAATTTAACTAACTATAAGAACATTAAGAACAAGAAGAAAGTGCAGTCAAATAAACTCTAAAACTAAGAAAGAAAATCTAAAGAAGAAAGTGCAGTAAAATAAACTCTAAAACTAAGAAAGAGGATGAGAAAATATAAACCCTAGAAAGTGCAGAAACTAAAGAGAAAACCTAAAGAAAACTAAGGCTAAGCTAAGATAATGTGGCCTCCTATTCTCTCAGTCAAATTTTTTTTGATACAAACAACTATTCTGACCCTATTCTTGTGCCAAAAATACCCTTGAACAGGTCTTTAATGGTTGGTGCTTTGGGTGGATAAGGACTACCCTTTGTGTCAATATTTGTCCCCTCACGATGTTGGTATCACGTTACCAAGGAATAAGATATCGCGATACCTCAGATAGTCTTGAACTTGAGGTGATTCTTGGTAGGTGGATATCGTGATACCCACAGTGGATATCATGATACCCACAG
This sequence comes from Gossypium raimondii, assembly GCF_025698545.1. Taxonomy (NCBI): domain Eukaryota; kingdom Viridiplantae; phylum Streptophyta; class Magnoliopsida; order Malvales; family Malvaceae; genus Gossypium; species Gossypium raimondii. The sequence goes on from NC_068565.1 coordinate 31,073,115, forward strand.
TGGATATCATGATACCCAAAGTGGCCTCCATTCTTGGGTCTATTGGAGGTATCATGATTCCAAGGTTTAGAAGAAAACCCCAAAGTAAATAAAATAAAATAAAAAAGATAATATAAATAAATAATAAATAAAATAATAAATAAAATAAAATAAATTGAATTGCCACAAGTCACTCCCTTATTAGTTATCATGCCCACTCCCACAGATATATTTCTCGCCCCCACAAAAAACTCTCTGCCTAGGTTCGCTACACTAGAAATAGATTTCATTCCAATAGAAAACTTAGTAAATTTTCTGCCTAGTTTCACTCCAAAAGAAACAAATTTCGCTCCAACAGATAACTAGAAAACTAATTTCACTCCAATAGAAATAGATTCCATTCCAAAAAAAAAAAAACTTAGCAAACTCTCTACCTAGTTTCACTCCAATAGAAACAGGTTATGCTCCAATGGAAAACTAGCAAACTAAGTTTGCTCCAACAAAAACAGATTCCATTCCAACAGAAAACTTAGTAAACTCTCTGCCTAGTTTCGGTCCAATGAAAATAGATTTTGCTCCAATGGAATGAGTCTATAATTTCTCATCTTTGTAGTCGTACTTCAACTTATTGTAATGGAATTACATTATCAACAACCTTTGTACCTTCATAAAAACAAACTAAAAAAAAGATAAAAGTAAAAATAAAATAAAATTTTTAGCCAATCTAAAAAAATTGAAAAAATAAAGGAAAATAAAATAGAGTAAATAATTATTAGAAAAAAAAACACTAAGGACTTGGCTTGCCTCCCAAGAAGCGCTTAGTTATAGTCATGGCATGAATCTCTCAGATTTTAAGCATTCGAAGCTTGATGATGACGTCTCGATGATCTACACTGCCTCTCCAACAGTATTTAAGTCTTTGTTGAAGAAGTTTTACTGCTTTGTAAAGAAACATATCTAAAACCTGAAACAATTTTTGACCGATAAAATTTCAACTTTCCAAGACTTATCTTAAGTCGTGATTTAAATAAGAATACCGCCTTAGCTCAATTCGTTTTCGAGCAAACCTTTTTCCATGTCACTGTTTCACCTTATATCACTTTTGTAATGACTATCTAAAAGAGGACTTCAAATCCTTCAAAGATCCCAAGTGCAAACTTAGTGATTCAAACTTTGACATTAGTCTCGCATACTTTGGAATATAATCAAAAGTGCTCATAAATTCCTTAAGCACACCATCTTTTCTTTTAAGTTTAGAAACCAAAGTAGTTTGCACAAATCAACTAGATAAACATTCTCAGAGAATCAAAATTAACTTTGTCTATCGCCCTAATTGAGAAGCATTCTTTTTTATTATTCAAATGTTTCAAAGAAGAGAAAAATTTTAAAGTTAGTTGCTCATTATTGACCCTCATGGTAAAGTTACCTTCTTGAACATTAATTAGTGCTCTTTTGGCTGCAAGTAATGGTCTACCAAGGATAAGTGGTGTAACACCCTAACCCGTATCCGTCACCGGGATAGGATTATGAGAATGCTACAGTAAGTTAACAGAAATAAACAGGTAAAATCATAATCATTACAATACTTTTTTCTCAAATACCATAAAGTAATTGAATTACAATAATAACTTACATTTACGAGGCTTAAATCGAGCTTAAGGGACTAAAGAAATAATCTTAAAACCCCCAGGGACTAAATTAAAACAAGTCAAGAAATTTTAGGAAAATATGAAAATTTTCAAAAATAGGGGACACAAAGCCATGTGGCCAGGCAGTGTGACATAACCTAGGCCGCGTGAGTATTCGAAGTTGGAACACACAGCCGTGTCCTAGCCCGTGTATTAAACCGTGTAACTCACTGACTTAGATCACACGGTCGTATCGTAAGCCGTGTACCAGACTGTGTGACCCACTGACTTGATACACATGGCTGTGACACGGGCCGTGTCTCAAACTGTGTATGGCATATGATCGTGTGGCAGCCCGTGTCCTAGGCCGTGTGCACCAAAACGAACCTTAAAACTCAAGTTTACCATTTCAAGATTTCTTGGACACTAAGCAATCCATCTACCATTCATCCGTTCAAAACTTATGATCTTATCAATTTTAAGCAAAATACCTAACCTTATAACTTGCTAAGTTAAGATAAAACATGTACCATATTTATTCCTAGAAAAGCTTACCAAAAACTTAACCACAATTTCACAAAATGAACTATATTCACCACCAAACCTAGCAACCATATAACTATCATCACATTACAAGACAAGGTCAATTAAAAGATTAATTGACCTATTCAAAATGCCATTAAACATTCTCAAAACATGCTAAATCAACCATCTTAAGTGTCTAACCAATATACCCTCAATGGTACCACAAGTATACACACTTATACAATAATATAAATCATCAACCATTCATCCGTTCAAAACTTATGATCTTATCAATTTTAAGCAAAATATCTAACCTTATAACTTACTAATTAAGATAAAACATGTACCATATTTATTCCTAGAAAAGGTTACCAAAAACTTAACCACAATTTCACAAAATGAACTATATTCACCACCAAACCTAGCAACCATATAACTATCATCACATTATAAGACAAGGTCAATTAAAAGATGAACTAGTTACATGCTTTATAGATATATATATACATATCAAACGAGGTCATCGAGATAACAACCTATTACGTGCCATATAATCGAAAATAAACGTTCAAAAACCATCGTAATCAGATGGATAGTATGACTTGTGTACTGATCTAATCGTCCGTCTCACGAAAAGATCTCTACAAGAAAATGCAAGTAACACAAGTAAGCTTATTAAAGCTTAGTAAGTTCGATGAACAGAAACAATAAATCTTACCGAAGTAACAATAACAATTTAATCAAATATAATTCAACAAAAAATATTTCTTGTCATCCACAATTGCAAACCGATGAAATACATAGTTCAATTCAAAGCTCAACTAATAATTTTTGGAAAACATGAATGTCCACAATAGAGTCAATTCAAGATGTCAAGTACATGTCATGCCATTCAAAGTCATTAAACAAGTTATAATACAATAATCTACGACTTGATGAACGACTTATAGATACGAGTACATAAGTAATCCAATCGAAACACGCAAAATGCTCATAAGAGATAATCCAACCAATAACACACCAAACACTCCTGAGAGCTAATCCAACCGATAACACACCTCGGCACTAAGTGCCTAGCCCGTAGGCTATAGATCTGCCCATATAACAAGCCAGAATAGGATAGTAGAACGGTATACTCAGGAAATATATATAAAGCACGCCACATCAATCTCCACTCCAACCCCGCATAACATGCCATCATTTAGTTGTACTCTATCTCGCGTTTATCCAGCCCAAGTACCGAAATTCAATAACATTTTCCAAACAACTTTACATCATCAATTGACCAACTAGTATCCACTATTTCGTATCATATCATCATACAATTCATATAGATATTAAATTACAAACCGAACGAACTTATCTGGACTGAATTGTAATAGTTGCAGATGTTTAAAGACTGTTTTAAAATTTTCAATTTTCCACATAAGTCAACAGGGTCTTGATCTAAAATGTAAAATTTCTCAATTATTAGCTTACATTTCATATTCCAATTTATTCTACAATTGATACCCTTTCATTTTCAAAATTTACATAATTGCCCCTAACCTTTAAAATTTATGCAATTTAGTCCCTTAACCCGAAAATCATCAAATTAACCATTTCTAAAAACTCAGTATACCAACCGAATGTTCAAGGCTTCTAAATAGTCCACAAAACACCTTTTATTCACCAATTAACCATGTGATTTTAACATTTTAATAATTTAATCCTTTTAATTAAAAACTAACTAAAATCACTTTACAAAACAACCAAAAATCACAATCAAAGCTTCAAACACATAATTATCACCAAAAACAATCAAGAGTCATCAATGGCAACTTCTAAAATTTTTAACAAATTCAAAAATGAAGGTACGAGCTAGCTGGACCTAGTTGAAACGATCTCAAAAATATAAAAATTACAAGAAATAGGTAAAGAAATCACTCACATGCAAGGTTTTGAACTTGGCCAATTCTCAAAGCTTAAACAACCATGGACGTTCGATTTTAGCATGAAAATCAAGGAAGAATATGATAGATTTCATGTTTTGTTTGTGTTTATTTATTACTTATTTAACTTTTTAACCTTTAAAATCAATAAAAATTCTTTAAATACTAGACTAGACCGTCCACTTAATTTATATAAGGTCTATTTTACCAATTAAAACCCTCTAATCTTGATATTATGCTCAATTAACACATTTAACTCAATAGCGATTAACCTTTTTTGTAGTTTTTACGATTTAGTCCATTTTCTTTAATTAACTATCTAAACGATAAAACTTCTTGACCAAATTTTAATACGACCCTAATGACTCCATAAATATTCTATAAATAATATTTACGGGTTGAAACGACAAAAAATTATGGTTTCGAAACTACTGTTTTATTACCATTGAAAATCAGGTTGTTACAAGTGGAGTCTTTATATCTTCTCCAATATCTAGAATAATAAAATCCACCAAAAAAATAAACTTGTCCACTTTCACTAGTGCATCCTCGACCACCCCTTTAGGGTAACATAGAGTTTTATCAACCATTGCAACATGAATAAGGTAGGCATGATATCCCTCAAATCCAATTTTTGAGCTATGGACGGTGGAATCAAATTAATGCTTTCTCCCAAATCACAGAGTGCCTTACTAAAAGTATGAGAACCAATGTCATAAGGAATCTTGAAACTCATAGGATCCTTTAACTTAAGAGGTAGCTTTTTTTGAATTATGGCACTGCACTCTATAGTAATTTTTATTTTCTCATAATTACCTAGCTGTCTTTTCTTCGAACAAAATTTCTCATAAATTTCACATAGCTAGGCATCTATTCTAAAGCTTCAACAAAAGGAATATTAATGGATAAATTTTTAAATACCTCAAGAAATTTTTGAAATTGTTTATTGATCGCGCCACTATGTACATACACTGAGTAGAGAATTAGCACAAAATGTAAGAAATTAAAAGCGACTTTTACTGCAAGTGTGACAGGTCAATTTCAATATTTATAAGTGTTACAATGGAACACTTCGAGTATTCCAAGGATAGAACCTAAGGGATTTCCAAATTGGTAAATGTGTTTATCAAGTTAATTACAAGTTAAGCAATTACTAATCTATTGAGTAAAAAATTATTAGTGCAAATTCAAATATAAATTGTTTATAAACTAAATTTAAACTATCAATTAAACAAACTAAACTAAAGTTTCTTCCTATTGTTTTAGATAATGTAATGGATTAAAATGATGGCCGATTGATTCATTAATTGTAACTAAGCTAGTAAACCTATACCAATTTTATTTTTTGCCACTCTTAGCTAGGAATCTTCTCTTGGTCTCATTCTAGACTAAAAGATACCACCTAAACTCTCCTCTCGGTCTCACTATTTGGCACAATTATATCAAACTATCTAATGATAAACTCTCCTTTCGGTCTCATTTATGTAGATTCTCCACTAGAGGCATCAATTCTAGCATATGAAACATTTCGATATAAAAGAAAAACCAAACAATCAAACATAGACATTAACTTAATTTAACAATCAATTCGTCAATTACCCAACAAGCAATATCAACACATAAGAAAGCTTAACACCCAAATAAACATTTTATCAAACAGTTGATATGCACGATTTAAAGGTAAGGGTAAGAAATGCTCATTTAGATGTGGAATCAATGGCACCCAAAAGCTTGATCCATCTCCATTTACAAAAGTCTTTAACAAGAAAAAAGAAATAAAACAATAAAAAAATAAAATCTATTCTAAAAAGAAAGGGAAAACCTAATCTAAAAATAAGAAGAAAAGAAAAGAAACCTAATTTAAAAATATGAAAAGTAAAGAAAATGTTCAACCTCCAAAATCTACTCCGAAGCTTATAAATTAGTATTTATAGTTCAATGGAATTTAACCTAACAAAGACAATTATGCTCTCACTTAAAATCTAACTTAGGCCTTTTTGGACTGCAAAATGCCTTTCAAAATTTTGGCCTCGTCAGCGTTAGTGTCATTACAGTAGCAGATTACTCAAGGGATGATTTTTGGCTTCTGTAACACCCCAAACCCGGCTTAGAAGTTAGGCCCGTATTTTTGAAGTGTTTTCGAAAAACATGTTTTCATTAAAAACCCTTTTTGAAATTTCAAACTTCTTGCCATTTAAAACTTGTATAAAACCTCAGTTTGCGTTTGTTTATTTTCAATCGAGGTTTATTAAAAAGTTATCACCTTCAAAACCTTATTGTTGCGAAAGCTTAAGTTAAAGCAAATGATTTACGAAAACATGTTATTTAAAAATTGAGGTGCGGAAACGTAGTGTTAGAAAACAATTATTGTTTTGGAAAATCGTGTTCTACTTCTCGCAGATATAAATCACAATCACATCAAATCCCAAATTTAAAATCTAAAAATTATAGAGGCCTTATTACAACCCGAATCAAAATCAAAGTATTTTAGTAAATGTGCAAAACAGAGTAAAACATGTGCAGTTGTGTGGCCCTCTCCGAGTCCCTCGCAGCTCCGAACCGTCAACGTTGGGAATTGCCTGAAAGGTTAAAAACGGGGTGAGTTTACGAAAACTCAATGTGTAATCCCCTTATTGAAGAAACAGATTCAGTCTAGGCCTAAGCCCTTTAATAGTAATCGAATTGGTGTGGGCCTTAACCCATTACGGTAACGGTGGCAAATGGCCTTAGCCCCTATCAGCCTCGGTTGGGCCTGGGCCCATATCGAATGGCACATATCACATATATTTGGGCCTAAGCCCATCTCAATATCAGAATCAGTATATGCAATGCATAAATACCCATACTAACCCTGCACTCTATCTTCTGTCCAACCTTACACTCCTGTGGGGATTAAATCGACCCACCCATCCCTACACTCCTTATGTAGCACCGGTTGTGGCACTAACCAATATTACATCAGAGCTACCAATCACATAATCGGCTAAAAGCCATCGGTGGGCCCACGGTCATCTCATGCGATCCGTGCAACCCTCATATATCAATCACTTCCTCCAATACAAGATCTCAACCCCATGTAGTATGTCGTGTATGCAGTATGCCATGTCATAGATCATACGTGTATGTAATATGTCATACTCAGTAACAATTATATAAATATCATAAAGCAAAACGGTCAGACATAACATAAGTCCATAACAGTCATTTCATCTCTTAGGGGTATAATGATCATTTTACCCTATAGGGGTATTTCGATAACTTTACCCATCAAGGGTATTTCAGTCATTTTACCTTTTGGGGGTATTTTAGTAATTTTACCCATGGATGGTATTTCGGTAATTTTACCCATCAGGGGTATTTCAGTAATTTTACCTATTTGGGGTATTTTGGTAATTTTACCCATCGAGGGTATTTCAGTCATTCTACCCTATAGAGGTATTTCGGTTATTTTTTCTAGTTTGGGGTCTTGGTGTAGATATCAACCTCTCGAAAGGTCTGCAGTCGCCTCATGCGACACAGATAACCTAAATGGTCATAATGGTGTAAATGGGCCCAAGGCCCATATTCGGCCCATGTGGGCCCACACACTCGTGTGGCCCATTTAGTCCAAATTCAGTCACGACTATGCGAACTGCATATCCCAGTCTAGTATATGCCACTTAACGTGGATTTTATTCGTGTGGGGCCCACGAGCCTATTAGGTCCACACGACCCATTTCAACCCAACGAGGCCCATAATGGCCGAAAAGCACGAGAACGCTCATGGTGGCCTCTACAGTTTAACACCAATTTTCGTGGGCTCAGTTCACTACACGAGCGTTCGCACGCCCATATGGCCTTAATCACCGTATTTTTGACTTTTCGGCTTTTGCCGATTCACAGAAGAGACAGTGTGATTACACACCTTTCATGAAAGCTAGCGAAACACCTCTTGGCACCAACTTACATTGATTTGAATATTCGGTCAGCCCTTCAATAACCAATATTTTCAAGTACTTAAACCACACTTAAACAATCATCACCTACCACGATTATAAGAAATATGGCCTACTCTTCTAAGATTCTTGGCCAAGGAACGATTCCACGTTCTTGATGATTATCTGCCCAAGCAGCGATTTTTATCACACAAACATGATTACTCGAATATGATTTAAGAAAAATCCAACACCAAAATCACAACATAATCGGCCTACCAACCAATTTACCCCAACGATCAAATGGTTGGTGAAGGGAACATTTGGAACGCCTCCACAAACTAGAGAATCCTTTTTTCTCTTCTTGAGATTTTAACACCCGAAAATGATGATAATGAAATTGGTTAGAAAAGCTTAGGTATATTCGGCCAAGCACAATAGAGAAAGGATGGTAACTGAAAGTACACAAAAGAGCCTTGAAGAAATCGGTTGGGATGGGAAGAGTAGGAAGCAGAGAAGAAGAAGACGGTGAGTAGGTTTGGATTTGAAAGAAAATAGAAGAATGGAGGGAAGAGAGAAGAGAAGTGCATGCGGCACTGTTAGGAGAGTAAAGAAAATAGAATATGGTGTTCGGCAGAGAAAGAAAAATGAGACAAAACGAAAGTTACCTATTCGGCAAATGTAGAAAGGGAGGAAATAGCAGCAATTTTAATCACAAAGGTAAAGCACAAACTCGCAAAAGAGGAGAAAGCAGGAAAATTCGGTACTCAGGAAGACCAAGACTAGTTGACACAACACCCAAAACTCGAAACTGGCATAACAATAATATCCCAAAAATGCTCCCAAATTGCTGAAAATCACACAAAAGAGACTCCTAGCCGAAATTTTCATACACAAGCTTCCCCAGTCGGCTACAGCTCTCCCTAATTTGAATTCCTTGATTTTCTCCCCAATTCCATCTAAGACCAATTCAAACTTCACCTTACAGAGTTTGAAACCACCTCAAACTCCTAAACCACCTCAAACTCCTGCCACCTCATACTACCAAAATAATTATCCTTTTTGCTTGCAATGGGGTTCAAACCCAAGCCCCCCTCAATAGCTTAACACACCACTTGCCTCCTTGCCACAAGCTCTTTTGTGACATATTTTATCTTCAAATAATTAAAAGGTCTAAAGGCTAAAGTCCAGGCTCCTTTAAAAGAAAAGCCAAAATAAATTGCAAGAGCCAAGATTTGAACCTAGGCTCCCTTGCAACCTTAATGACACCACAACCACTAAACCACATGCTTCCTATGACATTTTTTTAACACAATAATTTAAAAGGCCTACATCCAAACATCCAGGGTTTTATCCTCTTAAAACCAAAATTTTTGCTAAATCCCAGGTTTGAACCCAGGACTTTTCCAATTCCTCTCAAGACCCTTAACCACTAAAGCAGACACACTTTTGTACACAAATTCCTCACCGTTCCCTTGCTCAAGGCCCAATACTTATAGGCCCAAATTTTGGGGCGTTACAACTTCAGTATCGCCACAGCAACCCTTTGGTGTCGCAATATCATCCTCAGGCAGCTTGACTTCTTCATTTGTAGGGACTATGGTCAGTGTTGCGACCTTAGGAGTTGTTGTAGCGACATCAACACCTTGGTGTCGTGGCTTCCAAGACAATCCTCTCAGATGTGCAATTTTGTGAAGCCTATCTCATCAATTGATGGCAAAGACATTGGTGTCTTGACATTGACATCTTGGTGTCGCAACTTTGACTATAGTTTAGGCTTTTCTCCTCTTTTTTGCATTAAACAACTTTCTGAAATAAGCTTAACTCAAATATTATGTTCCTAATGGCATAAACTTGTCATTTTATTCTGAAAAGCATAAAAATACAATAAAAACTAAAATTAAGCATAAAATATGATAATCACGGAAAAATAATAAAATACGTTATAAAATACTAGAGAATAAGCTCTTTAAGTGTTTAAAGAGCTTAATTTGACGTATCTAAATACGAGAGATCATTTATCCAAATTGTTCCTTTGCAACCTTCGTAAGAAAGGTAGAGGAGGATATTTCGATTTAATTGGCTCCATTGATGGCTTCGTTGTTTTTGTCTCATGGTGAGCCTGTTCTTTAGGGATGTTTTCAAACTCAGTAATACTCTCACCAGTGGGTGGAATAGACAACTGATTACTTGAATTTATCTCAACTAAAGGAGAAGCGCTATGTATCTCCTTACCACTTGTAAGTGTGATCACGTTCCAATGCTCCTTCTGATTATTAGCACTAGGAGGAGGTTGAGTATCTAATGGTAATGTTATCTACGGCCTACTATGAATAGCTTGAACTAACTGACCTATTGGAGTTTTAAGAGTCTTCATCCTAGCATCAGATGCTTGTTTGAATTGTTGAAGTAACTCTTCAGTAGCCAACTCTTCTCCACTGCCTGTGGTTGTTGCAGATATGGCCTTTGAAATTGATTTTGAGAAAAACTTGGAGGTTTAACTAGCTTAACTTGTGAAGAACTACCTTGAGTATTTGCCCAATTAAAATTGGGGTGAAACCTCCATGATAGATTATATTTGTTGACATAAGGGTTATTTTGCTATCTTTTTGGATTTCCAACATATCCAACCAGTTCTGGTTCAGTTGAGCAATACCAAGAATGATGATTATCCCCATACTAATCACAAATGGCATAAATTGGTTGCTTTCTACTAACCCTAATTTTCTCATTCATGTCTCATCTCAAAGTAACCATTTCAAATACAATGGTAGTCATCACATCAACATCTACTAATCAAATCAGTTTCTTTTGACTTTCCCCAATTATGCTTGAAATCCATTGCGGATTATTTTCTGTCATGTCTTCAGTTATCTTCGTAACCTCTTCAAGTGACTGACTCAATAATACCCCATTAGCTGCTACATCCAAATTACCTGTAATGGAGTCCCTCAACTCAGGATAAAAATTCTAAATCAACTGCCAATCTAGCACTTGGTGGTAAGGACATTTCTTTTGCATATCCTTAAATAATTCCCATACCTCATGTAAAGTTTCCTCTTCATATTGTTAGAAACTAGTAATGCCATTCTGCAATTTTGGTATCCTTATTGGCGGAAAGAACTTAGGCAAAATTTTTTCCATAACTTGATCCCAAGTTGTAATCGACTCATTCAGCAAGCTAACTAATTAGTCTACAACTTGTCCGGTTAAAGAAAATGGGAACAATATTAATTTTATAGCTTCTACCAAAACACCATTAAATTTAAAAGTATTGTATAGTTTAATGAACTTTTGCACATGTTGGTTGGGATCTTCATGAGAGAAACCGAAAAACTAATTAGCTGTGACCATCTGAATGACTATTGGTTTAATAACAAATTTGTTCGCTTCCACTGTCGAAAAACGAATACTAGTTCGAAGCCCTATAGCATGCAGTATGGCGTTGTCTCTAATCAACCTAGGAGAAGGAGGAACTCGTACATTATTCTACTTATTAACATTGTTAATCCCATTAGGATTAGCTATTATTGACTCTACAGATTCAACCTCAGAATTGATTATTAAACATCTGAGTCTTCATAAAGTTCTCTTAATTTCGAAATCATGTGGTAGCAAATATGGATTTTTACTTCTGCGCATGCAAAAGCCAAAGGCTCCTGAAATAAAACAAAAAAAAAATTCAGCTAGGTGAAAAGTAAATAAATTGATTTTAACTAAATTAGCGATTGACTCCTCGAAAATAGTGCCAAAAACTTGTTGATTGAAAATCGCATACACAGGTATATGAATTGTTCCAAGTAGTATAAAATATCGATCCCACAGAGAACTATTACTAATCAAAATGCCAATCAACAAATATTACTCTAGAACCTATCTAAATATATCGTTAATAAATTTTTCTAACTAATTTAAAAGTTGAAAAAATAATCAATGCAAATTAAATCAAATAAATAATCAATAGTAAAATCGTAAGACTATAATTTCATCCAATGCGTTAGCTAATTGGTCCATCTCCACCCAATTTATCCTAATAGAGTTTATTATTAACATGGGGAACTAAAATTCCCTTAATTCTCTTCCGAGCAATTAAAGTAATCAGATATATTTCTATCCTAATTATGAGTCACGAATTGACCCATCTTATTAAGACCAAGGATTATTCATTTTAGACCTAAAATGAAAAGTCATCTTCTGATTTCTTTAGGTTTTGTCAAGCTAATAGTTGCCTAGACTATTATCAAAGAAGAACAAGAATGAATAAATAATCTAAAATCCATCAATAATAAAAAAAGATGGAAATAGGTAACATTCAATTAACTAAGCATGAAATCTATTGTAACCTTATAAAAGAGATTAAAGAGAATTGGGGAAACAACTTCAACTTAAAACAATAACTAGACATAAGAAAAGGAAGCAAGAAGGATGGAGAAACTCTATCTTCTGTTAAAATTTATCAATTTTTTATGTGTGAAAGCTTGGGCGGCTCCGCCTCATTTTTCTCTTCCCCTCTCCCCTTTTGGTTTCTTTTTCCCTTTTATAACTCATAAAAATAGTAAAATTTTAAAAACTATCAGGTATATGCGTTGCTTTAATGAAAAATATTTTCGCTAGAACAGAAATTCGTTTATTTGCTTTTGTTATGGCAGAGACATTTTCCATTTGTAAAAAAGTCTACTCATGTCAAGCTATTCTTTCTCATGCTTTATCGGACCTACATTTGATAAGAACACATAAAAATATTGTTTGATTTGACACTATAAATATATAGTTAACTTAAAACATCAATGGAATAAAATTCATAAAATCTAAGAAAATTGAATTATAAAATAAATTAAAAATCCTAATATCCTACTAAACTAAGAAACAAACAACTCTAAGATATTAGAGTTATCAACATCTGTATCATTTACAAGGTGAAGCTAGAAATTATTTTGAGAGAGGGCTGGAATCATGTGTCATATTTTTACAATAGTAAAAAATGCAATTTCACCATTTTAATAGCCTCTATCTTTATAATTTTTAAAGGATTAAATCATATTTTTTTTTCATTTTTGGGGGTCAAAGTACAATTTCACCATTTTTAATTTAAAATTTTATAAATTATAAAAGGACTAAAAGAGAAAATTTCCATTTTAGGGGGGGCTAGGGCCCCTGCCAACTCCCTTGGCTTCGCCCTTGATGATTGAATGATGAACGAAATTCATAAGCATGTCATGCATATTTGAGAAGCATGACATTTAGATTATGAAGAATGCCAATCAATACTATATGTGCATTTTATCATTCATCCATGTAACAAAAATTAAAAATCTTACATGTTTTTAAAATATTGAGTAGGAAAAGGTCCCTACACAAGATCGAAAACTTCTATTAATGGTCCATAAATGATCGCATGATAATACTTCAAGTTGATTTTACCTTGGCCCTACCCTATGGTAAGTCTTATCATATGGGTTCACCAGGTGGGATTTCCTTTAAGGGGACAAGTAGTCATATAAGATTCTCCTTGAAATTTTCCCATGATGATTCATAATGAGAACATATTATGATGGGCGTTGAGTTAATGGTTATACATTCAAGATTATTCTAATTAAATAACTTTCTACAAAGCTTTATTCAAGTTAAAATAATGGCTAAAATTGAAACGATTATTAATATATATGGAGATTTTCGATTAGATTCACATATTAATTGGATGGAATCCATGTTCTTACTAGCTAATTATAATTTCCCTACTATGACAAAATTTAATGGGTGTGAGAATTATCATGGCAACTGGTTACATTTTTTTCCAAGGTTTAATGTAAGAAACATGCATCTTGTTTGTTGCAAAATTCAATGACATATTTGTTTATTACAAAGACAATTACTGTGTGTAAATTTTATTTTTCAGTTTGAAATGACATCAGTTCCCCCGCCATTAATATTCTTACTAAAAACAAACTGAAAGAGAACAATTATAATGAATGGAAATTAAACTTGCACATCATTCTCAAATGTAAGAAACACAAGTTTGTGCTTGATGAAGCGTGCCCTTTTGAGGCCAACGTGAGGCAAGAGCCCATTGGAAAGACTGATGAAATAGCTTGTTATTATATCCTTGCAAGAGGTAGCAACACTCTGGAAAAGCAACATGCTATATAACTACTAAAGAGATCATGGATAATTTGGAGGATATGTTCAGAGGCCAAGTTGTCTTAGCTCAACAATTCGTGATAACCAACTTGGTGAACTCTAAGATAAAGCTTGGTACTCCAGTTAAAGAAATATGCTTACACTTACGGGGTTCTTTGTGGAAGTGGAAGGCAATGTGGTTGAATTGGATTATAATGCCTTGATTGAGATGGTGCTTAAAACTCTATATAAATCTTTTTCAAGCTTTAAAGTCGCTTATTTTTTGGATCTAGTGCTCTTAGTTTAGTATATTCATCAAATGATACTTGTAATTTTTTGAAAAGGTTGGTTTGAATAAAATTCCATTATATATTAATATCATTTCAATATGTCTTTGATGGTTTTTGCACGCAAAGCAAAATGTAAGCAAATCTTGACTCATTGATTATCTCGTGTTTAACTAAAATTAAGTTGCATTATATGGTCAGATAATAATATGAGAAGACAACTTATAATGGTAGATAATTTGAGCAAATCGTAGTCTAATCAAAACTGAACAAATTAATTGAAAGATTTTTATGTCGTCTATCAAGTCCAATTGGAGACTTGTTTTGTATTGAGTATCAATGCATATGACTCCTAGGAGATAAAGACATAGATGTCATTGTCTGGAATGATAATACATCAGACAGGACCTAAGTTGAATTTATCCTAGTTTTGTTTATGAACTTATTCACTTGTAATGTTCATAGTGTGACATACCTTAATCTTGAGTGGATGATGGACTATGTATGTGTGACTCGTATACTTTGATGTAGATGAAAAAGTTCAAATAGATAAAGAATGGAAAGTCAGTACATTGGATATATGTTTTCTGCATGATGTATTATCATTCCATAATAGTGGAATGACCGCCACTAAAAGTGCAAATGTTTGGACTGGAACTACTACAATAGAAAGAAATAAATTTAAAATAGCAATGTCCGCAAACATACATGTCAAAGTGTAAACTAGTATTGTACAACGAGGTACAGGAAGTACTATGAGGATCGTACCCAATAGAGGATGGATTAAACTTGATATTATTTTCTACAATAACAGGTCTAAATAGTAATAATTGAAAATTATATTACGGCAAATAACAATAAAATTTAATATCATAAAATAAACTAAAATGACTGAAAAGAAATTAACAATTAACAATATCTCGAATAACAGGTAGAAGATTAACTCACTTCAGCATTTGTAATTAACTTCAAAACTCGGGTTTTAGTGAATTAGGTAATAACTAACCAATTATTACCTTTCGGCCTCTAACTGATTAATTAATTAGTAAAAACCCACTTATCTTTCGACCTCTCAGTTTAAAACTGAGATAAATTATAAGGTGCTCGGTATACTTATCCTCTCGGCCTATCTACGTAGATTACTTCCGAGGGTCGTCAATCCTAGGGGTTAAGCACGCACAATTTAAGCCAACTAGTTTTGAGATAAACCCTTGTTCTTCTGTTAATTACTCTCACATCCGCTAGTTAATCTTCTTAAAGGAATTAGTTACTCATGAATCTGAATATCATTTTCCCTATAAATTATTTAATCATGCAAAACACACAAATTAAAATAAAATGAGAGGAGAATAGAAATCGATCCATTTGAGATGTTGGATGGGCTTAGTTGCAAAAATTCATTTAATAGCTAGCAAGATATCGACGATTGCAAGAGAAAAGTAAAAGAAAAATATTGAATAATAGAATAACGAAGGCTTGGAATCAAATTAAACCCAAGTCTGAAGGAAGAAAATAAATTGTTTTAAAACTGAAATAAAAACCTAATTAAAAACTAAATCTAATGTCTAAGTGTAACTAATGGCCTCTTAACTTCTCTAAAAAAGTCTCCCATAGCTTAGGCTAAGCCTTTCTATTTATAGGTAAGATTAGCTTATCTGATTAGGTCAATTGAAGGCCTTAATTCTGATAAATATTGATTGGGCAGAAAAAACCCTCGCTTAATTTTTGGCCCTTGTCACAGTTGTGTCGTGACAAAGGATATCTATGTCACGACACACAACTTCGAACCTAAACTCTGGAGCTCATTCTGGTGTGTTGCGACCCAGTTGTCGTTCCTAATGCTCTTAGGCCTGAAAATAAGTACCCTGTGCACTGGATTAAGCTCATTAAAACTACCTTAGGCCTGTATCAGCCCATTAGGTAAACTAAAGTTAAATTATGCGTAAAAACGCTTATTTTGCTAGAAATTAAATTTAAGTTACTAAAACAAAAAATGCATTAAAATAACATAAAATAACCTAAAAACAAGCTCGTTAAGTGTCGAAAAGGGTCTAATTTGCCACAATGAATTGTGGCAGGTCATGGAACTCACAACCCAATAAAAGGTAAATTGTATTCTCTAATTGGCATTACATGATTGATGGAAAATGAATGTGGCCATAGGTAATTTTTTATAAGATAAATGATTGAATTATTGTGTGTTAGTAATTGAATTTTTTATATTAGAAGATGTAATGAAAACCATGAGATAAAATAGGATCATATTGGGAGAACAGATTTTATCCCAAAAAGATTAAGGATATCTTATGAGGATAACACATTTATGGCAAGGTCATTCGACGAGTACTTAATAAAGTAGTTTTTGTAATGGTATATAATAAAGAAGAGTTTAGTCATAGTACTATGGTGAAATGACTCCCTAATTAAATAATTTATGATTAATAAGCAAAGAGTTGGAACTTAATTACAAATTATTTGAGCCATAATTATATATGTTCAACCGATCCCTCCGCTAGCTCAAGATAACCTTAAATGAATTGAATGTAGAATCGTCAGATTGTGGAATGAAAGAAAACGTTGAGTAAGAGAAATAGATCGCATGTATCACTATCCACAATAAATATGTTTTATCGCTTAGAAATTAGTTTAATTACTTTGAATTATTATTTAATTTATTGTAATTAAATAATTGAAGTTCAAAGTGAGAATTAAATTAATTAGTCGTATAAATTTGTTGAATGATACAATTAAATTAATTTACTCATGGACTCTAATAGAGTAAAGTTTTACAAGTTTAACGTAATTATAATTGGGTTGAGAAAATAATTTAGTTAATTAATCAAATTAAATAAATAATATTTTTGGGAATAAAAATAATTATTGACTTGGATAAATTATAAGTGTTGTACAAAAGTCTAAGAAACACATATAATTGGACCCAATACATGAAAGACTCATTTAAGCTTTAGTGCATGATAGGGGCGACAAACTCTAGTGTTATACTATGGGTGCGCCGCCTTTTGTATTCTAGATATACTAGAATACTATATTTTCCATTAAAATATTATTATTGAGTTAGACCTTATTCGAATAGAACTTTTATAACAATTCTCTATAAGGAGGAACTACGATTTAACCTATTAACATAACTTTTGAGTATTGATATTCTGCTGAAAAATAAAGGTAATTTATTTTAAAGAATAAATTCTAATTTTTGTAAGAATACTCATAGTTTCTAGTTTGTTGAGAGAATTAACTTTTCCACTGAAAGTTAAATAAAATTTTCATTCTGTGCACTTGTTCGATTCATGTGAGCCAACATTCAATCAGATTCAAGGTTCGAGGATAGCGAAGAATATCAATTGGTTGGAAACTTGCAAATGACTTAGACCACCTTCACACAAAGAAAAAGTATGATTTTGGTTAAAGTTTATTATAATAATTATCACAAAATGGTCTTAAGGAAAATTTTAAACTTCTGCTATGCCTAAAAACACTATTTTTAAATCGATTTTTCCAACACTTTGGAAACAAAGAGCTTAACCTTACACAATTCATGAAGAGTTGCAGTCTTATAAGTTGATGGTGGTCGTCTGATTCAACTAAATGCAAAAGCCAAGTTGGTGATCATTTCTTCCTCCTCCAAAAGGAAGAAAAAGTGAGCTAAGGGGAAGAAAAAGGTTAAGACTTTGGTTTCGCCCAAAGCATATTGGAAGAAGGTTAAAAGGCCTAAGGACTTATCTTAGTCCAAATGTTTCTTGTACAATAAGAAAGAGCACTTCAGAGCTGAATGCAAAAAATGAAAGGACTATTGTAACATCTCGTTTTTCAATGGTACCAAAAACGGCAGTTTCGGAACCTATTATTACGATAATCGAGTCAATAAATATTATTTAATAATATTTATGAGTTTATTATAGTGTTATGTTAGATTTTGATTTGGTAAATTTTCCATTTGGACAGATAGTTAAAGTACAAGTGGTTCGACCCTAAAGTTAGTAGTGTCAAAAAATGAGGTATCAAGACTTCGTTTTCATAAACTAAACCCATAAAAATTTTTATTAAATATTTATGGAGTTATTGTATAAGTGAATTGGATTTTGGTTAGGTAATTTTGCGAATTAGTGGTTAATTAAGGTACAAGAAATAAATTGTAAAAACGTAAAAGTTAATCGCTATTGATTGTTATTAGTTAAATGAGTTAAATAGTATTACATCAAAGGTTTAATTGGAAATTAGCCACTTTTTATAATTGGTGGTCAATTAATGCTTTTAATTTAAAGAAAATAAAACATGTTAAATTTTATGTTAAATTATATTTAAAATATGTTAAAACATTAATTAAAGTTATCATCTTCATTTTTCTCTTCTCACCACCGATTATCCATTGTTAAGAAAGCCATGAAATTCATCCAAGATCTTATCCTTGCATGGTGAGTGAATTTTAATTCGCTTTTCGCAAGTTTTATATTTTTAAGATCATTGAAACTCGATCTAGCTAACCCAGGTGCTAAATTGTAAAAATCTTAAAGTCTTGAAATGTTTCTAGTGATAATTTTGAAGCTTTTAATGTTAAATGGTTTGATTTTAAGCTTATATATGATTAAGAACTAATTTTAAAGTAAAATTTGTTAGTTTTGAGTTTAGGGATTAAAATAAAAATATTTTGAAATTGACATGAAATTTCTATAATTATTTTAGTTAAAAGGTTGTAAAAGGATGAAAATTGAAATTGGATTGAACAACGAGGCTTAAATGTGAAATATATGAAAGTTTCAGTTTTAAAGACTAAATTGAATAAAATGTGAAACTTTAAGGAAATTGTGTAAAATAAAATTAAAAGGTCACATGCATGTATTTGAGTAATATAAGGTATTTGGAACTAATAATTAAAATGAAGTACCATATAGATCAAGATTTGAATCAACTGGTAGATAATTAAGGAAAAATTGCGATTAGCTCCTAACACTTCTTCTATTGTTGTTTCTATCTGGTAAGTTCGTATAGTAAATTTATGTATGTTTATGTAATTTTTTACTTGAATGGTGAAATTATAATACTTGAATGTATACTAAAAATGCTTGTAAATTGGTACAAAAGGTGAGAAAGGTACTGAATTATAAAGAGGTGTTCATATATGTATATCAATCCCAGATGAACATACAATAGGGTTAGTTGCGTGCTTGTACGAGATTTTCACTACGATGCCTACTAATTTGCACTTCGGTTCCTACTGATGTGGTGTAGTTACCCAAGTATATGTATCTATTTATTATATTTCATTAGGCTAAATGGTTAAAGTTAAAAGGAATTGATTGTTTGATATATTATATATTGTGATTGGAATTGGTTATTTGGAATTGGAATTATGTAAATGTTGTTTCTGCTCAAAGGTTTTAAATGGAATAGTAGCGATTTGAATTGAATTGTATAAATTGAAAATGTTATAAGATTGAAATGATGATGTGTGTTCTGAATTGATGTGTCATAGGACAATTGAATAATGTATCTGAAGTATAAATATTTGATGATACTCATTAAATGACATTGAAATGAGTTGAATGGAACTGTATAAATTGAGCTACTTTGGGACTTGCTTCTGATGATCTCACCTTATTGTTGTTAAATGTGGAAATAGGAAAGTCATATAGTAGCTAATTCGTTATATTAATAGTGATTGAGGTGAGTTTACTGTTCTAGTTATTGTGAACTTACTAAGCATTCGTAATGCTTACTCTATTTCATTTTCTATGTCTGTAGTTGGCCTTTTTGTGGAATACGTCTATCGGATCATCCCTAGAGCTCACATTATCCTAATTCAGTCTCGGTAGACTTTTGAATTGTTCTAGACCTGGTTATGTGGCATGTGTCTAGGTTTAAATGTGAATAAGTGTTTATTTTGGATGAGGAAGGATTGATCCATAGTTATAATGCTTGTTCTGAATGTTTATATGATATGAATTAAGTACTTTAATTATGTATACATGTGCTTAATGTGTTCATAGGTTTGAACAAAGAATGATGTTAGATTTGAATGCTTTTATATTATGTTTAGTGTGTGCATAATGGCATTGGAATAAGCTTTGATTGGCCAATTTGAATGTGTGAAGAATGAGTTAATATATTGAAAATGGTAAGATGGTTTTGATACAAAAAGGTGATAGTAATATAAGTTTATGTGCATGTTTGGATGGTATGAAATGGTATCAACTTGTTTGAGTAACTTGAAATGGTTTTATGATCATCTTATGCATTGGTGCCACTGAGGCATATTGGTTAGTTGATTAGGAGGTTGATATCTGTATGTTTTGGTCTGGTGTTGACATGTTTCGAACAAGTTTACGAATTGCCATAATGTGTTTTTTAGGTTACTCTTAGATAATGGTTTTGAAACAACCACCAAATGGCAAAATTTTGCACCTCACGGTCTGGTCACATGACCGCGTGTGACACATAGGTTGACAATATGGCCGTGTGTCTATTGAAAAATAGGATGACTTAGGAGAACACGGTTCTCAATTGTTACACGGACTGGTCACACACCCCTGTGAGTACAGTATATTTGGTTAATGTCAGTTTGTTACACGGCCTAACCACTCGGCCGTCTGACTTTTGATGTAATTTTGCAATTTGATTCACAAGGTTTCAGAAAGTTACACGGCCTGGACACACAGCCATGTGACCCTTTTCTTTCTTGATTACCTTTATCTTTTGAAAATATTACAATTTGATCCTTATTCGTTCCAAATAAATTTTAGAACTTTCGAAGCTCAATTTAAACTCTATTTTGTTTGTGATGCATGATATATGTAATAAATACATGTTTATTTGAAAATTTTGAATCAATATTTGCATGTGTATGTTCCATTAACTGTTGTAACATCCTATAGCTCAGGTTTGGCGACTGGATCGGGTAAGGGGTGTTACAACTACCTAGTCTCAAAAGGGAAAGTAACGAATGTTTAGTCATTGAAACTTATTTAGTGGAAGATTTAAAAAATAAGTTTGTCATTGATTCTGGAGCCACTAATCATGTTTGTGTTTCTTTGCAAGGGTACAAGGAAATGAGAAGTTTACTAGATAGATTCCTCTTATTTTGAACCTGAGATAGGAGCGTTGTGATAGTTGAAGTAGTGGGAGAAGTACATCTCTATTTTAACATATTTAGGAAGATTATTTTGAATGATAACTTTTACGTTCTTAATTTTAGGAAAAACTTAGTTTCAATTGCTTGTTTATTTAATGATGACTATGCCATGACATTTAATAAAGGCGTTTCTATTCATAAAAATCATTATCTTATTTGTCTTGGATGGATAGAAAATAATCTTTATTTTATTAGGTGAAAGGTATACTTACTGTTTGAAACTAAACTTACGAATAAGAAACTTAAAACGTCACTTTAATGAGGCATATCTATGGTGTAACACCCCTAACCCGTATCCGTCATCGGAATAGGGTTACGAAGCACTGTCGCAAAATAGTAACATAAAAACATACACTTCCAATCATTTCATTAAACATAGCAGAGTCCATTCATACACATGTATACCGTCCCTTAATCGAGCCTTCAAGGCCCTAGAAACACTTTAGAAACAATTCGAGACTAAATCGAAAACATTTGAAACATTGAGGAAAAAGTTAGTAAATTTCACACAGCAGGGGTCACACGAACGTGTGGCCAGGCCGTGTACCTCACACAGCTGAGACACACGCCTGTATCTCAGGCCATGTAACTATTTGACTTGCTACCCTTTGAAACCTACAAGGGACACACGGCCATGTGTCACACATAGTTGAGACACACATCCGTATCTTTGGCCGTGTGGACAAGAAATAGGCCAAATTCAAGCTATTTCTTTCACCCAATTCAAGTACACACCTACAAGCCATTTGCACATACAATCAAGCATTAAAACATACCTAAAACATGCATAATAAGACCAATTCAAATGACCAAATTTCATTCAATCAATATGTCATATAAGACACTTCCAAAGCAAGCATTCAACTTAACTAAACATATGTATAATTGGTTACCTTGTTACCATTTTAAAACTTACCATAATTGCCCACATTGAGCTACACCAACATATACCCAATTGGCCATTTTTCATATAAACACATTTAACTAAATTCCATGTTCAAGCATACCTTAATTAACCATATTGAAAACATACCAAACTTACCTCTTTGGTCATAAAACCATGCATCAACTTAGCCATATTAACACCAACCATCAAGATACCATAAGTACATTAACCATAATGATACTTATACATACCAAAACAACAACTAGATCATTTATACACAAATTCACCTATACATGCCATTATAAACTTGATCAAGACATCAGAATCTACCAATATAATCACTGGATAGTATGATAGATCTCCGACGAGTTTCCAAACCGATCTAGCTTCTGATAATCTGTAAAGTAAAGGAAAAATAACTACATAAGCAATGAATGCTTAGTAAGCTCGTATAAACTTTAAACATAACATTTTATTTTAATAATAAACCTATACCAACTTCACAAAGTTTATCCAACTTTATAACCATCAACTCATAAATGAGTAAGTTCATCAATATTACATATATTTTTCCTTCCTAGCATAATAGGATTTTATAAGATTTTGAACCCTTCCATTTACTTACTTTCTATTGCATTTACTTACTTTAGCTTAAATAACAACATCAGTTCACTAATTAGAATATTTGTTCATCAAATAGGTATATTCATCGATAGCATACGCAAATTTCTCACATATAAGTACATCATTCAACTCATCATTCCATTTTGTCATTTTACATTTCAACTATGAACTTACCATTTCATTACCATTCCTCACCCGTTTCAATACATAATACACAAGATATAAGCATAACATCAACCATGGCCCCAAGCTAGTGCATTTAGGCATAGCTCTTTTGGAACCAACTACATGATAAACCATTTCATAAGAAATTACATACTTTAATCCTTACCTTCCTTTCATGAACATAAGCAAATTTTCATTTGGACACTTACCATTTCAATGATAAATTTATAAGAAAACGTAATACAATCTAACCAATATCTTGACACAAGCCTAAGTGTCATAAACAATACATGTTAGTGCATCAATTCATAATTCACTTGAATTAACCTAAGATGAGTCAGTGAACATGAATAACCTTACTTGAAATAATCAATTTCATGAACATATATATACTTTCATTTAACATTCTCTTTTCATTCGTTTTTATAGTTTTCATGATATAAGTCATTTGAATGCATACCTTACCTTCCCTTTTCATGTCCATTGAACCATTTAGAATAATATCGAATACGCAGGAAAGCTCACACAAAGTGTGCTAAACATACGGTCAAAACCATTCCTTTTCTTACTAATCAATTGCATAGTACAAAGTATAAACATAAAATTAACCATATGTGTTCCTGTCATCCACAATATCATCAGGTGAATTGAAACATTCAATTCAAACTCACATATATGACAATTCCATCAAAATCACTAAACAAGTTACCTTCCCGAGATTTACAATCAGATGAATGACTTATAGATAAGAGTACATCGTCAGTTCAACCAAAACACACCGGATGCTCACCCGAGCCAATCCCTCCAAAACACACTAGATGCTCATACGAACAAATCCTTCCGAAACACAACGATGCTCATAAGAGCTAGTTCAACTGAAACACACCAAATAGAGAGTATAACACGAGAGTTCACAAAAAATGCTGAACCTCAGTATACTCGGATAATATGTATATATATACCTCTAATACCATCTCCACTCCAATCCTCCATAACACACCAAATCACAACTATACTCTATCCAGCGTTCAAACCAATCCAAACATCAAATTCAATAACATTTCACAAATATTCTTTCATCAACAACAATTAAATTTATCATTTGTACCATCTAAATTATTGAACAATTCATATAAATTTGTACAGGGGCTAGTCGATAATTTTCCATTCTCGATTTTTCACACGATCTTGATCTAAATTAATAATTTCATTCAATTCATTAATTTAGATAGTAAAAAAAATATTTTGTGCAATTTAGTCATTTTTGACATTTTTACAAAATTAACCCTAACATTTTACTTTTATTCAATTTAGTCCCTGAGTCTAAAACATGCAAATTAACCATTTTTATTGCAAATTCATACTAGCTGAATATTCATAGCCTCCATTTCAGCCCATTTCGCAACAATTTCACATCAAGTCCTTGAAATATTACTATTTTAACAATTTAGTCCCTAATCGGTAAATTCATCAAAAATCATTTAACAAAATACTTTTACATACCAAATAACACTTAAAATTCATCACTTAACATCTAAAATCACAAATATTCATCAATGGTAACATTCAAAATCTTTAACATTTCAAAAACGAAGGTACGAGCTAGCTGAACCTAGTTGCAACGATTTCAAAAACATAAAAATTAAAAGAAATGGGTGAAAGATGGTTTACCATGCAAAGGTATAGCCATAACCGAACCTTGAAGCATGTCCATGGTCAATTTGGTGGTGAATAAACCAAAATGAAGAAGAAAACCTTAGGTTTTCTTATTTTAACATTATTATATTATTTTAATATTAAAAATAATATATAAAACATATAAATTTAAAGGAAATTAAAACTTAAATCGTCCACCTTCTTAAGAATGGGTAATTTACCCATTAAGGCCATCCAATTATAATTCTTTAATAAATTAACAGCTTTAAACTAATAGCTATTGACTTTTTCAACTATTACGATTTAGTCCTTTTTGCTTAATTAACTATCAAAACGTTTAAATTTCTTAACGAAACCTTAATACAACCTTAATAACACTCCGTAAATATTTATAAAAATATTTACGGCTTGATTTATAGAATCGAGGTCTCGATACCTCATTTTGTAAAACCACTTGACTTTAGGGTCTTACAACTTGAACTTAATTAATCATTTATATAATATAAATTACCATATCAAAAACCTTTTTATCATATTTGACTCATAAATACTAAATAATAATATTTACAAAATTTTTCGTTAGATTTGTGGCCTCGAAACCACTATTTTTTACACCACTGAAAAATGGACTGTTACATATGGCATTTACAACTTGGACATATTAACCAAGAAACAATCACTAGACTTGTGAAAGATGAAACTTTAAGCTTGCTTAAAGATATGAATCTCCTATAATGTGAATTTTTCTTGGAAGGTAAAATGACCGAGAGGCCTTTTATTGCCAAAGGTACAAGGGTTACTTAACTCCTAGAACTTATACACGATAATCTATAAAGTCGTATTAAAATTAGTGCGCAAGGAGTCTTTCATTATTACATAACCTTCATATATTATTATTCCAGATAGGCAGTTTTGGGATCCCATTTCCATAAACTAAGTCCATAAATATTAAATGAAGATATTTACATGATTATTGTATAGGTGAATTAAAATTTGGATAGTTAATTTAGTTTAATTGTGATTAATTAAGGCCTAGGGACTAAATTGTAAAGTCTAATTGCCATATATTTTTAATTAGAAAATGGCTTGGGAACTTAAATTGTAATTAAACAAAGGTCCAAAACAACAATTAGACCATACCAAAGTAAGGGTTAGTCGAATACATAATCATAGAGCCATTAACTTAATTAATTTAAGATTTATTTAACTAAATTAAGGTTAATTAAAAATTTAATTTCACTATATAAGTGAAATTTCAATGGGAAGAGAGATAAACTCATTTTCTTCAAAGGGTTGATGCCATTGTTAAGGTTTGGAAGCTTTTGGCCCTTAATTCAAGTAAGTCACTAACCATTTTTCTTTGATTTTTTGTAGATTTTTTTTTATCTTGGAAGCTTGATTAAGCTAACTCAAGGATCAATTTGATCAATTAGTAAAGTTTTAATGAGATTCCATTGTTGAGAATTGAAAGTTTTAGGTGTTAAATTGATAGAAATTAAGCTTAGTTTAAGAAAATGACTAAATTGTAAAGCTTAATAGATAGTTATGTACATTAGAGACTAAATTGAATAAAATGTATATTTGACATAAAATTTTACTAGTAATAAGAAATTATAGGTTCCTAATGAGTAAATGTGAAATTGGATTTCAATTTGAAGCTTTTAATTGAAAGTTATGTTTGTCTCGGGTTTAGGGACTAAATTGAATAGATTCTAAAATATGCTTGATATTGTGATTGGTTCTGATTTGAATGTAATTTGATAATATTATGTGTTTTATGATTTTATTTAGCTAAATTTGTCACGGAACCGTCAAGAGGGAAAGGAAAATCGAAAGTCGACGACGAATAGCTTAGAACTTTAGTTTGTAATTTCTATGATTAGGAAACCACTCATTTTCTGCACATGCATGTCATCTTGCATCATATACTATTGAAGTGAGTTTTATTGGATTATTTAATTGAATTGCTACAGTTTAGATTGAATACCGAGACAGGGACTATATTGAATAGAATAGGAAGTTGAGTGAATTGATTGATATGTGATAATTAGTATGGAATTGAGTTGAAATATGTTGTTTACATGATTATATGAAGAACTGATGGAATTTTTGGATATGATTAAATGTGATTTGAACTTTACATAATGAATAAGAAATTTAATTACCCTATTAATTGTTTGGATCGAATCGAATATGGTTGGCATGCCATAAGGTCAGATTTACTAATTAAAACCATCGTTTTTTAGCAACCCGGGGGGTAGTATGTATTGTTATAGCGTCATCATTTTTGGGCAACCCAAGGAGACCGATCAGCGTATCCGTTTTGAGTCCAAATTTGATTAATAGGGTTATAAATATGAGAAATAAATGATTTATAAATGATAAATGACATTGAATTATAATATGTGACAATATGCGAAATGAATTAAAATGAGCCCTAGGGGTTGATCATGTAAAGGAGCTAATAGGCTCGAAAATGAAATGTAATACAACATAAAATGAGACATGTGTGTATATATATGTTAAGGACGAAAATGAATGAAAATGTATGTGATTAGAAATAGTATTTGAAATGAAGGCAATGGAATATGAAATAGTGAAGAATTAGTAATCTTGTATGCTTATCTAATAAATTAGTGCGTAAAATTTGTTATGTAATTGTCATTGTGAAAATGGAAGTGTTTCCGTATGAATGACATGAGAAATAGTTTTAAATTGCAAATTTAATTGAATGCATGTACATATTTAAGCTTGTTTTATAATATCTTGAATCATAGATTTACCGCTGAGCGTTTTGCTCAGCATACAGTTTTGTTTCCTCCATACTTAGGTAAAGTGGATTTTCGATAGATTAAGCGGTTATCTCAAAATCCAGCAATCGATCCCCGACTCAGCAAAGTTTTTATATCTCCGTTTAGTTAAGTGTGGCTTGTACCTAGTTGAGTTTTTTTTAGGTGTTAAAAATATGTCTAGGTAAACTTTTCAATTAAAATTTGATATATGAATGAAATATATAAATGCAATGTGTATATGAGTTATACAAATGGTTTGAATTGTAACACCCCTAACCCATATTCATTGTCGGAATAGGGTTACGGAGCATTACCATAAAAACGGAACATTAAAACTTTCATTTCATACATCATTGCAAACATATTCTAATTAAATTCAATCACATACATAACGTCCCTTAATCGAGCCTTCGAGGCCCTAGAAATATCTTAGAAACAATTTGAGACTAAATTGGAAACAATCAGAAAGTATAAGAAAAAAATTTAGAAAAATGAAATTTTAGGGGTCACACGGCCGTGTTGCCAGACCGTGTGACTCACACGACTGAGACACATGCTCATCTCTCAGGCCGTATAACAATCAAAATAGGGACACGCGGCCATGTCCCAGCTCATGTCCTCACTCGTGTAACTCTCTAAGTTGGGTCACACGGCCAAGCCACACGCCCCTGTGTCAGGCCATGTAACTCTTGAAATAGTCATACACTCCCGTGTGCCAAGCCGTGTGCTAGGTCGTGTAACAACCTAACTTGCATGCATTAAAACCTACAGGTGACACATAGCCATGTCGCCTGCCCGTGTGTCACACATGGCTAAGTCACACGCCCGTGTCTCAAGCCGTGTGGACATAAATTTGCTAAAAATCAAATCATTTCCAACATCAACTCATGCATCCACCTAAAGACCTTTAGTGCACATTATGAAAGCATCAAAACCTTACCAAAACATACGTATAATGACCAATTTAATGATCACAAATCAATCAACCAGTATGCCAATCAAGGCACCTCAAATGCAAACATCTAAACTTACCTAAACATGCATTTATTTGATCACATTTCCATCATTAAACCTAATTCAACTACTAACAAATCAAACCACAAATATGACCATTACAATTCCATTACACAACATGCCATTTGATCCATTTAAAACATACAATATGATATAGTCACAATGGCACAAACTAACAAGGCATCAAATGTACCAACATAGTTAATTTACATACTGTATACTTATCAAATCACCTTCAAACCATTTTCAACCATAATAACCTAGTTCAATTATGAACTAAAAAAATGTCACAAGTAACCATTTTTAATCTATCATCAAGATGCCAAGTGAATCATATCAAAAGCACTTTAAAGTAATCAACATCGCATAATTTGGTAGGTTGTCAAGATGTACCAAACCAACATAGCTTTCCAAAGCTTACACATACCAAAATATCATTAACACATGCATTATAATACCATTACAACCATCCTATACATGCCATTATAAACTGTAAGAAATTTACTCAAAAAATACCAATTTGTCCACTGGATAGTGTGATAGATCTCTGACGAACTTCCAACCGATTGAGTTTTCGATAATCTGAAAGTAAAGAAAAAATAACTACGTAACCAAAGAATGCTTAGTAAGCTCGTATAAACTTTAAACATAATATTCCATTTCAATAATGAACCTTATAGGATAAATATAAACCTATACCAATGCCATAAGATTTATAAAACTACATAACCATCAACTCACAAATGAGTAAGTCCCTCAGCAATCACATATACTTTTCATTGATAACTTAATAGGATTTTATAAGTCTGTATTACATAATCATCAACCTTTTCATAAAACTATGAACCATTTCATTTACTTACTTACCATTCCACTCTAAATGTTTAGCATAAATCTAAACAACATTATCAATTCACGAGTTAGTGTACTTATCCATGATATAGGTAAATTCGTCCATAGCAAAAGTAGATTTCTCACATATAAGTACACCATTTAATTTACCAATCTCTTTTTACATATAACATCATGTTACATATGAGATCATCCATAATATTGAAATCTACCATCTATAAACATAACCTTTAATTCATCAACATTACCATATCATCATATTACATCCCAATTATGAACTTACCATTTCATTCCTTTTTCTTACCTGTTTCATTTGCTTTGTACAAAGCAAAAGCATAAACATCAAACATAACCACAAGCTTGACACAAGCCTAAACATCATCATCATTACACAAGCTAGTGCATTTATATATAATTCTTTTGGTATCAACCACATGATAAGCCATTTCATGAGAAAATACATCATTTGATTCGTACAACCTTTTTATGAACATAAGCATATTTCCATTGAAGTTTACCATTTCAATCCTTTTCATTAATACATGATAGAATTCATTTGAACACTTACCGTTCCTTTCCTTTTTATGCCTGTTGAACATCAAATACTCGGGAAAGCTCACACGAAGTGTGCTTAAACATATAACCGTAACATTTCCTTTACATCGTTGCTCACACAAGCTGTGAAATGGGCCTGCTCACACGAGTTGGGGTCAAAATGTAAGCTACATGATGCTGCTCACACGAGCTGTGGAGTATCCGCAACAAATGCAAGACCTCAGCCATCGATAGCACATTCAAGACCAGCAACCAAAACATGAAAACCCTAATGACATGTCATTTGTATCCTACAAATTCCTAAGGTTCAACCGGGACTTAATAGCCGTCAGTTCATCATAACATTAGTACATTTATAAAATAATTCAATTTGCATTCAGATGACATAACAAACATTCAATTTATATAACATTAAAATTATTACAGTTTATACGAACATACCTGGCTAAATTGTAGCAATGACTAAGTACATGGGCTATTTGGTAATTTTCTATTCTCCTCAATTTTCCACTCATTCTTGATCTAAATTAATAATTTCATTCAATTCATTAATTCAAACAGAAAAACCATTTAATTTTATGCAATTAAGTCATATTTGACATTTTACAATATTGCCCCAATATTTTACTTTTATTCAATATAGTCCATGAGCCTAAAACATGCAAATTAACCATTTTTACTCAAATTTAAGCTTAGCTAAATTTATTCCAACCTTACTACAACCCATTTTTTTATTACACATTAAATAATTATACTTTTACTATTTCAACAATTTAATCCCTAATCATTATATTCATCAAAAATCACTTAACAAAATACTTATAAATAACAACTAATACTTCTAATTCATCATTTAACATCTAAAATCACAAAGATCCATCAATGGAAATTTTCAAAATCTTTAACAGTTTCGAAAACAAAGGTACAGGCTAGCTGGACCCAGTTGCAACGATCTCAAAAACATAAAAATCATTAAAAATGAATTAAATTTACATATCATGCAAAGCTTTGAAATTGTCTGAATCTTGAAACAAATAAGAATGGATTTCTTCTCTAGAATTTGGGTGGAAGAAGAACTAGAAAAGATGATAGAAAGCTTTGTTTTATTTAATTTAATTTAATTTATCAAATTACTATTTTAACCTTGGTTAATAATTAAATAAAACACCAAATCCATGTCCATATGTAACGCCCCAAAATTTTAATTTTGGGTATTACGAATGTGTGAAACAAACATCTGTCAGCTTTAGTGGTTATGTGTTCTAGAAGTGTTTAGGAGGTTCCAAGTTCAAGCCAGGACTTCGGCAAATTTTGCTATTTTTATGAATAACCCCTATCTTTGGTCAGTAGGTTTTTAAGTAAAAGTTGACAAATAATTAATAGAATGGGAATGCTGGTCTGGTGCATAAGTGGAGTGTTGGTGTCAGGGAGGTCATGGGTTCGAATCTTTGGGACGACAAAGGTTGTATTTTTGCTCCTAATTTCGGCAATAGTTGTGCAGAACTAGGTTTTTGAGTGGTGGATGTGTAGTGGGAAGTGAGGGAGCGATTTTAGGAGTGAATTAGGGATTATGGCGGAGAATATCCAAAATCTAATCACTTTTTCCTTTTTCGAAAAAAAAGAGAGTCGTTTCTCTCTCCATCTTTCTGACGTTTTCTCTCCCCCATCTCTACCAAATTGTTTTTCTTCCTTGCTTCTTACTCTATTATCTTTTCTTTTCTTTCCTCTACTGCCAAAATTCCCTTGTTCCCCCTAAACCATTCTTTCCTCATGATTTTTGTAAACGTACTGATTTGAAGTTTTTTCGGTAAGTGTTCATCGTTTTATGGGTAAGTATTTTGGTTTCGGGATTTTGATTAATCATGAGGTAAGATTGATTATGGATTTATTTGTTCAATTATAGGATTTGGAGTGCTCGGAGACTGTTTTAGCATTAAACAAAACCAGGTGTGTACCTGGAACACAAAAATAAGGGATTCGACGAAAAGCTGAAATTGCTTACTGTTTAGACAGCAGCAGTAGGCTAACTTTGAAAAATCATCATAAATTTTGGAAATTTAATTAGAGGATGAAAAAAATATAGGCTTAAAGATATTTGAGCCTATTTTCTCGTAGAAGAAACAGAGTAAGAAAAAGAATTTCATATTATGAGATATTTGAATTTTAGTGAGGTAGGGTTATAATATTTTTGAATCCCCTATCCTGACTTTGAAAAATTATTAAAAATTGTATAAAAATAATTATGGTTTATAATTTATATTTTTAAAATCTTAAATGAGTCTACTTTCAAGAGAAACAAACAGGAACATCATCTGAATTCTGTACGATGAGATAATTAATTTTTAGTGCAGAAAGGTCGAAACTGTCAGACAGCAATAGAGGAAATTTAAGAATAAAATGTACTTATTGTCTTAACCAATAATTCTGAAAGTTTTTTGGTAAGAAGATATGTGAGTCTGGTTTTAGGGAAAATTTTCAAATCTTAATTCAAAATTCTGTATCTTAAGATACAAATAATTTAGTAACAGTTACTCAAGTAGACAGCTTTAAAGGATCATATAAGTAAATAGTGGAAACACATGAATAATTAACTAGCACGGTTTACATTAAAATGGATCACGAGGCCAAGGCCAATTTGGGTCATGTAGGCCACACGGGCGTGTGGGCTCACACAAGTGAACATCATGGGCTTGTAGGCCCATTTTCACTGTTTGACTGATAAGGTTGCACGGGTCCCCAAGTCGACTGTGAACCTACTGTAGGGTCGTTAAGTTTACCTAGACCCCTAATTGACTGAATGACTATTTGATTGTATGACTGATATGATTAAGCCTGATGATGTCCCACTACTGTTTACATTCATGATATTATGTTATAGCATGTCATATCTGTATATTGCATTACATTGGGTTGGGGGATTATAATGTTCGGAGGAAGTTTACTGAAAGGCCTCGAGCCTAATTTACTAGCAGCTCAGCTGCAAACTACTGTCTAGTGCCACATTCGACATTACTTGGAGTGTAGGGATGGGTGGGTTGATTATATCCCACATGGAGTGTAGGGTTGGACAAAAATGGTGTGTAGAGGTTGGATGGGTAGGATTTTTGTGACTGCATATCTATTACTGCTACTGATACTGTAATGGGCTAAAGCCCTACTGCATGATTGTTTTTGTATTGAGATGGGCTAAGGCCCAAATCGGATGACATCGACATCGATCATGAAAAGGGCTTAAGCCTGCATCGTGATTATTTGTTTACTGTCTGTTCATTTGTATAGGGATTACACACTGAGTTTACGTAAACTCACCCCTTCTGTTTAATTTGTACTGGTAATCCCTAGATATAGGCAGATAGGTGCAGCGGAGGATTCAGTGGTGGCCACATGACCTCTTTTACACTGTTTACTACCTATTTATGATTTTACTTTTATTTGGGAGTATTTTGCTATAATTATGACATTTACGAATTTTGGTTTAAAATTTTGATTTTATACGGTTTTATGATTTAAATCTGCTAGTGTTAGGTAAAACTCGGGTTTTCAATTGAATTTAATGTTTTATCAAAAATACCAAGAATAAGCAAACTGTTTAAAAGCTTTCGCAATAAAAATTAAAAAAAAAGGTTTTGAAATTGAATAATGATTTGTAAATGAATAATATTTTGAAAATGAAAGACACGATTTGAAGTTAACATAAGATAATAAAAAATGGTTAAATAGAAAATAAGATTTAGCGACGACATATTTTTCGAAAAGCACTACCATGTGATGTCGTCAAATTCGGTCATAACGACTAGGCCGGGTTTGGGGTCTTACACCATATTTGTCCAATAACTCCTTAAATGGTTTATTCACCATTTAAGTCCATTTACTTTTATTCATTAAGCCATTTAATCATTCAAATCTAATAGTGATTGATAGCAAGATAAATCTGTATTTTTAATATATTTATTTTTGACTAATTATCAAATAAAGTGCTATTAAATTTGGATTTTTCTTATCAGGAATAAAGTTGGTGTGCTGAATTCAAAGTCTTACAAAAAAAGGGCTAAATTTGAACAAAAAGCAAAGAGGAGGGCTTGATTGAAAGATTGAAGATTCAAAGCTGATTGGATAAAGATTGAAGGGTTAAAGTTTTTTTTAAGTGGTTGGATAAAGATTGAAGGATTTTTTATATTGCTACAACTCTGTAATTAGTTTAAATTCTAGTTTAAATTTGATTTTTAAATTTTAAATTATTTAGTGATAATATTTAGAATTATTTAGTGATAATATTTAGGAAAAATCTAGCTAAATTTTAGCACTAAAAATTTGTATAAATATCTAGTGGCTACAACCAATTGAACACACTTTGCCTTTGGTATTTAATAGATTCTTTATTTTTTTCCCTTCCTGCGTCACCCCAATTCTGTTCTTTCAATTTTTTTCTTTAACTTTTAGCTTTTTGGTTTAATTTCCTTCCAAGGCCCTTTCCCTTTCCACCTTTCCCAATTCCACAAAACCACTTTCAAAGCATGATTTTTTTTCATGATTAACTAAACTCTTTTTAGCCTTAGCCTAGTTATCACTTCGACAAAGATACCGTGAGATATGAACCCGCACTAAATACTTTGCAATTCAGTATTTGATATCTCTCCGATATATGGGATAGTACAAATTTGTCCTTTAAAGTTGATTCGATTTCAATTCAAAAAGTGCACGTTGGGTTGGAATCGTTTGGTGTACAGTTAGGAAGTTGAGTCGAAGGTGCTGTATACAAAATCCCGTGAACAAATTGGCGTGTTCAATTCGAAAAAGCTAGTTGGGTTCCATCAAGGGAGATAGTGATCGAATTTAAATGACCCACATAGTTGAGGCCATTAATTCGAGTTGGGCTTTTCAGATCGCAAGGCTGTCGAAATCTTAAATTACGGGTACTGCCACGTGGTTGGAAATTTGACAAGGGTCAATTTGGAGGTGATACCGGGATCGACTACGAGAGGAAGAGTTGGCGTTTTGAGAGATCCTCGATTGCTATAACCAGCTTATCGCTTGGAAGGGAAAATTTATTTCAAGGATCGATTCGAGATTGGAGTACACCGAGGCTAAGGCTAAACTTAGAAAATATTTTATTTATCCATTTATTTTATTTTCTTAAATTTATTTTTTTTATTTTTGAATATATTTTTATTTTATTTATTTTTCGTATTTCCTTATTTGATTATCTTAATCAATTTAAAACCCCCTATTTTTTAAGCACTACAACGCACAAGTCGTGGGAAAGACTGTGGTCGCGACAACGAATTTGGTTACAAGAAAAGGTGAAATTAGATAACCAGTCCCTGTGGATTCGACTCTACTACTCTATATTTCAATTTATTTGTTATATTTGTTTTATGAATTTATATTTGGTGGTTTCGATGCCCATCAAATTTTGGCACCGTTGCCGGGTACTGGTAAAAATTTCTAATTTTTGCTTGTTTTCTTTATGACCAGATCAGAATCGGGGACTCTAGCATTTGAACCAGAGATAGAAATGTTGGCCAAAACACTTCGAAAAGCAGCTATTCGACGCGGTAAACAACCATAACCTGATTTTGAAGAAGGATCTTAGACCGAAGATATCTACTTATCTGAAGATTTAGACGAAATGGCAGATCAAACTATACTCCAACTTGCAGCTGCACCAGATGAACAACAACCGCTTTGCATAACTTATCCGGCGGGCGAAACACCGTTCGAGTTAAAGTGAGGATTAATACATTTATTGCCAAATTTCTACTTTTTGAAAAACGAGAACCCCCATACTCATCTAAAAGAGCTCCACATGGTTTGTCTAAGCATAAAACCAGAATGAGTAACTGAGGATCAAATAAAACTATGAGCTTTTCCTTTTTCATTAGCTGATTCTGCTAGAGAATGGTTGTTTTATTTACCTCCGGGATATGTTAATACTTGGACTGATATGTCTCGATTTTTTCTTAATAGGTTTTTTCGAGCAGCTCAAGCAGTCAAATTAAGGAGGAGTATAGTCGAAATACAACAAAAGGAAGCAGAGTCATTCTATGAATATTGGGAGCGATACAAGAAGTTGTGCGCAAGTTGCCCACAACATGGCCTATCTGAACAGTCACTCTTACAGTATTTCTACGAAGGGTTACTCCCAATGGAAATGAAGATGATTTATGCCATTAGTGGAGGGGCTCTTGTGAACATGACTCCCCAAAGAGCTAGGGAATTAATTTCGACTATGGTTGGAAACTCTTAACAGTATCGACCACCTACGGAACCTACGATAAGGGTTCATGACCTAAGTACTCCTTCCATAGTAAATAAGATTGATGATCTTACTAATGTGGTTAAAAATATGCTTACAGGACAGACGGACCTAGATCGATTATGCGGGATTTGTCCTAAGCTCGATCATCCTACCGACTCGTGCTCAATTTTACATGAAGACACAACTGCGCAAGTAGATGCCATTGAGAACTTCCCAGGGCCTCCTTAAAGGCGCTATGGTCCATATTCAAACATGTACAATGCAGGGTGGAGAGATCACCTAAATCTTAGCTATGGATTAAACCATCGGTACAATCAACCATATCAATCAAGACGACCTCCACCTCAATGGTATCAACCTCCAAAGTCATTTCTCAAAACCATAGTAGAAAGGTTAGCCGTTAGCACTGAAAAGTTCCAACAAAAGACTAAAGTGCATCTCCAAGAAATAGATCAGTAAATAAGTAAGTTAACTCTTATGGTTAGTCGTTTGGAGAACTAAGGAAAATTACCATCTCAAACCGAGCCGAATCCACGTAAAGGATGGAAAAGACTAAAGCGCATCTCCAAGTGCTTTGACTGTAAAGGATGGAAAATATTCAAAACTAGTGCCTGGCCCAAACCAGCAGCTCCCACTGAGCCGGCGCCTCATAAACCATTTGTTATACCTCCCCCATACCCTGAAAGGCTCGCCCAAGTTAAAAAGGAACTAGAGGAAAAAGAAATCCTTGAGACATTCTGAAATGTAGAAATTAATATTCCTTTACTTGATGCAACTAAATAGGTTCCAAGCTATGCAAAATTTTTGAAAGAACTATGTACCGGCAAAAAGAAGCTCCAAGGAAACGAATAGGTAAATGTGGGAGAAAATGTTTCTGCAATGCTACAAAGGAAAATCACGCCTAAGTGTAAGGACCAAGGTATGTTTTCTATATCTTGCAAAATAGGTAATATTGGCATAAAGAAAGCCATGTGTGATTTAGGAGCATCTATTAATGTAATGTCTTTATCTATTTTTAAATTGCTAAACACGGGTTCTTTGAAAGAAACAGGGGTGATTATTCAATTGGCAGATAGGTCATACGTATATCTAGAAGGGGTGCTGGAAGATGTTCTCGTAATGGTAAATGAATTAATTTTTCCTGTAGACTTTTAAATCATTGATATGGAAGACGACCACTCGAAAAATGCTTCTAATATTCTACTCGGGAGGCCATTCCTAAGTACTGCACGTACAAATATTGATGTTCGTAATGGATCCTTACTATGGAATTCGACAGTGAGGTGGTAAAATTTAATGTTTATGAGGCGATAGACAAGCCCAACCCAATGTCGAATACTTCTAGCGTTGATATTATTAAACCACTAACAAAATTTCATTTTGAGTATCATGAAGGGGATGGATTACAAACTGTACTTTCCAAGAGTTTAGACCTTAATATGATGGATAAAATGGAGGAGATAATGACATTTAGAGAAGCGATTCGGGAAACCGTTGTTTAATTAGAGACTCCTCAATTCCCTAGAAGCCAAGGTAAGTACTTTGAACTTTCTCCTTCTAAAACTAAAGTTTTGCCTTCTATTTTGCAGGCCCCTAAGATAGAGCTTAAACCATTGCTGGAACACTTGAAGTATGTCTATTTAGGTAATGGAAACACTTTACCAATAATAGTTTCTAGTAAACTTTCAAGATTAGAAGAGGAGAATTTAATTCGAGTCTTGAGAGACTACAAAAGGGCTACCGGATGGACGATTGCCGACATAAAAGGGTTAAGTCCCTCAAATTGTATGCATAGAATACCGATAGAAGAAAATGCATGGCCAAAAAGAGAAGTTCAAAGACGCCTTAATCCACCAATGATAGAGGTTGTCAAAAAGGAAGTTCAAAAGCTACTGGATGCCGGGATGATCTATCCAATTTTCGATAGTAATTGGGTCAGCCTAATTCATGTGGTCCCCAAGAAAATTGGTATGACTGTAATAAAAAATGCAACAGGAGAATTAGTTCCCACTCGGGTCCAAAATGGGTGGAGAGTCTATATAGATTACAGGAAGTTAAACTCTTTAACTCCAAAAGACCACTATCCACTTCCTTTTACTGATAAATGTTAGAACGTTTAGCAGGAAAAACTCACTACTGTTTTCTTGATGGTTATTTAGGTTTTTTTTCTAAATTTCAGTGGCACCGGAAGACCAAGAGAAAACAACGTTTACATGTCCCTTTGGCACGTTCGCCTACAGATGGATGTCATTTGGACTCTGCAATGCGTCAGCCACATTCCAAAGGTGTATGGTAAGTATATTTTCCGACTATGTCAAAAAAATAATTGAGGTATTTATGGAGGATTTTACAGTTTATTGTAATTCTTTTAATAAATGTCTGTCAAACCTCAATAAAATTTTGGAGAGATGCCAAGAATTTAATATAATTCTTAATTATAAAAAATGTCATTTTATGGTAGATAAGGGATTGATTTTAGGGCATATTGTTTGCGTTGAAGGGATCATGGTCGATAAGGCCAAAACTGATGTTATCAACTCACTTCCATACCCCATAACTATGAGGAAAATTCATTCTTTTCTTGGTCATGCAGGTTTTTACAAGCGTTTTATTAGGGAATTTTCTAAGATTTTGCGACCACTCTGCAATATCTTACAAAAAGATAAAGAGTTCGAATTTGATCAAGCATGCAAAATTGCATTCAACACTCTCAAACAAAAGCTTGTTTCAGCTCCTATAGTAGAACCGCCAAATTAGGACTACCCTTTCGAGCTCATGTGCGATGCAAGAAACCAAAGTGTAGGAGCTGTCCTCGGGCAAAGAATTGGGAAGGAATGTAACACCCCGAATTTTGGGCCTAGAAGAAATAGGTTTTGAACAAGGGATCAGTTAGGAGATTGCACATAAATATTTAGTTGCACAAGAAAGTGACATAAATGAATGTCTACTTCAGTGGTTAAATGATTTATGAGTGTTTGAGAAGCCTGGGTTCAAGTCTTGGCTTTTGCAGAATTTTTAGTTTTGCTTTTAAATGAATTTGGACATTGGCATATAGGTCTCATAAATAATAGTGCTTGTTTTATCACACAAAAATAGCTTGTGGTAAGGTGGTGTGTTGTGTAACTGTGAGGTCTGAGGTTCAAGTCCTGGGTTGTTCAATGAAGTATTTATTTTGCTGCTTAAGCTATGTAGGTAATGGAGTTGGACTGAAACACAGCTAAGGGGAGTTTGAATGGAATTTGAATGGAGTTGTTGGGGGAGTTGAGGAGAAATCGGTTGAGTGATTCAAGGAGGGATAATAGGAGAGATTTTAGGAGAAAATCAAGGGAATTGAGGGGAGAGGAGAGGTGTGCCGAAAATGGACTTTGTTACTCAGGAAAATTCGGCTAGAGGGCATACTGCTCATTTTTGTTATACTTTTCATGCCGGTTTGTGTGCTGTTTTCACTCTTTTTGCTTGAAGAAAAATGTGGTAAGGGGTTTTTGCATATTAGACTGTCTCATTTTTTTTGGTGTTGGCAACCTCTCTTTGGCCGAATATTGCCTCTCTCAATTGTCTCTTTTTCTCTCTTTTCCAAGTAATTCTACTGGTGGCTAATCTATCTTCTCTCCTTATGCATTCTTTCTTTCTTTACCCTCTACCGAAACCTCTTCATCCCCTAAATCATTCACATCCCTTCTTGCCGATTTGCTCTTCTTTTTTCTACCCTCTTTGTGCCGACTTTTTCGTTGCTCTCTACCGATTTTGTATACCATTCTTATTCTACGATTTCATACTTTCGGTAAGTTGGTGTTCGTTTTGACTTAAATTGTTCTAATAGATAATTGATATTAATGGGATCAACTAGATTGCAGGTAATAACCCCGAGATCTAGTGACCAACGTTGTTCCGGTGAGTGAAGTGCTTTGGGATTCGGTTGTTCAATCAAGGTAAGTGACTGTTAATCAAGAAGTTATGTGTAATGAATAGGATTCTTTTTAAATTCAATTGATATGTGATTAACCGAGTGTTACGGGTGAACATAGGTTCAGAAGTGTTCGAGGACTGTCTGCACATCTTCTCGTAAACAGGTGTGTAAACACCCCATTGCAATCATAGAACGGCACAAAGCTAAAAAGCCAAATATACGGTGTTTGAGACCATACAGGCGTGTGATCGCTCATGTGATAAGCCCAACCCGCGAAACATGGGCGATAGACTGTAGAGGCCTCCATGAGCATTTCCATGGGCTTTAGCCATATTGGGCCACGTGGGGCCGAAATGGGTCATGTGGGCTTAACGGGCTCATGGGCCCCACACGGATGAAATCCACGAATTGTGGAAAATACTGGACTGGGCGATATAGATCCCATAATCGTGGGGAATTCTGGGCTGAATGGGCCGCACGAATGTGTGGGCCCACTTAGGCCCATTTACATTATTATGACCATTTAGGTTACTTGAGTCGCTCGAGACGACTGTGGACCTTTTGAGAGGTCGATATCTGCACCGAGACCCCCATAGGGTAAAATGACCAAAATACCTCTATAGGGTAAAATGACCGAAATACCCCCATAGGGTAAAATGACCGAAATAGCCTCATAAGGCAAAATGATCGAAATATCCTCATAGGATAAAATGACTGAAATACCCCCATAGGGTAAAATGACTGTTATACCTCTAGGAGATAAATTGACTGTTATGGCCTTATGTTATGTATGACTGATTTGCTCTATGATATGTATGACTATGATTGAGCATGACATTTTACATACACGTATGATATTATGTCACCATATATTGTATGGGGATGGGTTGTTATATTTAGAGGAAGTGTACCGAACTGATAAGGTTGCACGGGTCGCCCAAGACGACGGTGACCTACTGATAACTATATGTCATTTATTTTACTAGAAGCATTGCTACAATACTATTTAGTGCTGCAACCGGTGCTAATCTTGGTGTGTATGGCTGGGTGGGTCAATTTTATCCACACATGGTGTGTTTGGCAAGACGGTGTGGTATGTAGAGGCTGGATTGGGTAGGATTTCTAACTGCATATCTGCACTGATTAATGATTTTGTACTGTTACTGCACCGATTAATGATATTACATATTGTTCACTGCATGACTGATATCTATTACTGTTATGGGCTAAGGCCCCACTGATACTATTAATGAAATTGGGAAAATGCCCTACTGATTACTGGCTTTGTGATGGGCTCAAGCTCAATCGTTTACTGTTACGGGAAAGGGCTTAGGCCCACACCGAATCGGATCATATCAGAATGTGCTCGAGCCCAAACTGCATTTATCTACTATTTAATTGACTGTTTGCTTGTTAGTGTATTACACACTGAGTTTTCGTAAACTCACCCCTCTGTTTCACTGTACAGGTAATCCTCAGCCATAAGCGATTTGGTGCTGCGAGGGACTCGGAGGTGGCCACTCAACTGTAGTTGTTTTACACTTGCTTTTATTTTAAATTTAAAGTTTGTGTTGGGTTTTGTTTATGTAATAAGGCCATTTATGTTTGGTTAAATTTTTAACTGGGCTTTTGCTTACTTATTTTAAACTGCATAGGAGAAGACGAATTCTTAAAATAATTACTGTTTCAAAAACACGAAATCTAAACATTAAAGTTTTCAAAAAATTTCGTGATTTTAGATCAACCTTTTATAATAATAGCAGATAATAAGGAAAATTTTTTGACTAGATGATTTGTTAAATAATAAAAAAGGGGTTTTTTTAACCTAGAAGCGAATTTTTACCAACAAGTCCTATTTTCGAAAGACATTTTGATGTGGCACGCCAGATTCGACCATAACGTCTAGGCCGGGTTTGGGGTGTTACAAGAAACCTCATGTCATATCCTACGCCCCTAAAACACTAAATGCTACCCAGAGCAATTACTCAACTACTGAAAAAGAATTATAGCTATTTTTTTGCTTTGGAAAAATTTAGATCGTATTTATTAGGCACAAAAGTTATTATTTTTTCTGACCATGCAGCGTTGAA
The DNA here is from genome assembly GCF_025698545.1 of Gossypium raimondii. Taxonomy (NCBI): domain Eukaryota; kingdom Viridiplantae; phylum Streptophyta; class Magnoliopsida; order Malvales; family Malvaceae; genus Gossypium; species Gossypium raimondii. Next base: position 31,115,443 of record NC_068565.1, read on the forward strand.
GTATTTGATTGGGGAAAAAAAGGCAAAACCTAGGTTGATTCGATGGATTCTTCTCTTACAAGAATTCAATATCGAGATCAAGGACAAAAAAGAAATTGAGAACCTTGTAGCTGATCATTTGAGTCGAATTCCCTTCTCAAAAGATGACACACCTCATAAAGATGACTTTCCGGATGAAAGTCTTCTGTCAGCTCAGACAGTTTACCCATGGTTTACAGATATAGTAAATTACCTTGCTACAGGTATTGTTTCTTCTAACTTATCACGTTCTGAAAAGGATAAGCTCAAAAGAGACTTACGATATTATATTTGGGAGAATCCATACCTATGGAAACACTGCTCCGATCAGGTAATTCGACGTTGTGTCGCAAAAACTGAGGTACAATCTATCCTTTCTTTTTGTCATTATTATGCTTGTGGAGGGCATTTCGGTCCTAAACACACCGCACATAAGGTACTTGAATGTGGATTATTTTGGCCACACATATATCGTGACGCTTATTTATTTTGCTTGTGAGAGATGTCAAAAAGTGGGGAATTTAAGATGGAAAAATGAGATGCCCCTAACACCTATACATGTATGAGAAATTTTTTATGTGTGGGGCATCAATTTTATAGGACCGTTTGTTTCATCATTTAATAATGTTTACATTATTCTGGCTGTAGATTATGTATCTAAATGGGTAGAAACTAAAGTTACTCGACATGTCGATGCTAAAACTGTAGTGGATTTTCTAACGAACTCTATTTTTTCCAGGTTTGGCACACCGAGGGCATTAATTAGCAATCGAGGAACTCATTTCTGCAACAAGGTAATTGACACTCTACTTAAAAAGTATGGAGTGACACAATGTGTGGCCACGGCTTATCACCCACAAACAAACAGTCTAGCGAAAGTTTCGAACTGTGAAATAAAGTCGATTCCGAAAAAGACCGTGAAACCAAATAGGAAAGACTGGAGCTTACGTTTAAATGATGCATTGTGGGCATACCGTACTACTTACAAGGGACCCATAGGAATGTCCCCTTATCGGCTCATATTCGATAAATCGTGCCACCTTCCAGTTGAGTTGGAACATAAGGCATTTTGGACAGTAAAAAGATGCAACATGGAGTTGGACGCCGCAGGTAATTATCAAAAATTAGATATTCAAGAGCTTGAACAAATCCGACGTGACGCATATGAAAACGTCCAAATTTATAAAGATAAAACCAAGGCGTTTCATGCCTAAAGAATATCTCGAAAATAATTTCTAATTGGTCAAAAAGTGTTACTTTACAACCCAGCACTGAGGATATTTGCATGTAAGCTTCGAACCAAATGACTTGTTCCTTTTGTTGTTACTAAACTATTTCCTCATGGTGCAGTAAAAATTAAAAACGAGGAGTCTGGGAAATATTTGAAAGTCAATGGACAAAGGTTAAAACCCTTTTACGAGAATTTTCAAGTACACGTGGTAGAGGAATTAGTTTTCAAGGAGCCAAAGGATTAAATTTTCCAGGTCGTCATGCTAACAATGTTAAACAAAAGTGCTTAATGGGAGGCAACCCACATTTATTATTTATTTATTTAATTTAATTTTAAATTTGGTTTAGTTTGAGAATTAAATAAAATATTATTTTAATCCGTTTGATTGTGCTATTTTCCAAGAGCAACCACCTTCAGCTGTAGAGAAGGACTTCATCGCATTGAAGCTCACCTCGAAATAATGGAAGCCAACATCTCAAACATCCTCACCATTCTATAAAGTGATCACTTCCACCACCCTCTGGCCCATTAAATATAAACAAGGAGTACACTTTTTCTATTCATATTATTCTTTTTACACATTGGGGGCAATATAGGCTAAGTAGGGGGAATTTTGGATCATGCCATACTTTCTTTTTACATGTGTTTTGGTAAGAATAATTTTTTAATTCATTTCAGAAATAAACCTATAATTCTTATGTTTAGTTTACTTAAATAAGTAGGTGAATCATGAATAACTATTGCTTGCTTAATCAATGAATATTTTGTAGAATTGAAAATGTTATGCCTTAGTCAATATTTCATGAAAATTGTTGGTTTTGTTGAACTTTCCTAATGAAAGTACTCGTTTAAATAAATAAATAGATTGGTTAAGAGTGAAGATTTGAAAATGTGACCAAGTTGAGTAACCGGGATGAGGTGCTTGGGTTGTCATCTCATTTCGCGTCAAAAGGTTTGGTGACGAGCCGAAGCTTGTAACACTCCGCTAATCGAGCTGCCTTGAGAAATAATTCGATTAGGGACATGTGAAACTGTGTAACCGGGATGAAGTGCTTGGGTTGTCATCTCATTTCGCATCGAAAGGTTTGATTATGTCTTGAATCTGTTAAAAATAAAAAATTAAATAAAGAGAACGTGCCGAGTTGAGTAACCAGGGTGAGGTGCTTGGGTTGTCATCTCACTTAGCGTCAAAAGATTTGACTACGTTTGAAAAATAAAAATAAAACAAAAAATGTATATAGATATAAACAAAATCATATATTGAGTATGACCGGTTTGCATGTTTGATTGAGCTTAAATTTAGTGAAATAGTTGAGTTTGAAATACTATTTGAGATTTTATAAAATGCTTATTGATTGAGTTTAGCAATTGTTTATTTTTTATTCACCTAATTGTTTGATGTATGCTTGACTAGGAAAGGGGGTTTTGATTTTGAAAGGGATTGAAAAATTATTTTTAGCGGATATCTTGCTTGAGGACAAGATCGGCTAAGTAGGCGGAATTTGATAGCAAGATAAATCCGTATTTTTAATATATTTATTTTTGGCTAATTATTAAATTTAAATTTTTCTTATCAGGAATGAAGTTGGTGTGCTGAATTCAAAGTCTTATAAAAAAGGGCTAAATTGGAACAAAAAGCAAAGAGGAGGGCTTGATTGAAAGATTGAAGATTCAAAGATGATTGGATAAAGATTGCAGAGTTGAAGATTTTTTTAAGTGATTGGATAAAGATTGAAGGATTTTTTATATTGTTACAACTCTTTAATTTGTTTAAATTTGATTTTTAAATTTTGAATTATTTAGTGATAATATTTAGAATTATTTAGTAATAATATTTACTGATAATATTTAGAATTATTTAGTGATAGTATTTAGGAAAAATCTAGCTAAATTTTAGCAATAAAAATGTGTATAAATATCTAGTGGCTACGCAATAAAAATGTGTATAAATATCTAGTGGCTACACCTAGTTGAACACACTTTGCCTTTGGTATTTAATAAATTCTTTATTTTTTTTCTCCCTTCCTGCATCACCCCTATTCTGTTCTTTCATTTCTTTTTCTTTAACTTTCAGCTTTTTTGTTTAATTTCCTTCTAAGGCCCTTTCCCTTTCCACATTTCACAATTCCACAAAACCACTTTCAAAGCATGATTTTTCTTCATGATTAACTAAACCCTTTTTAGCCTTAGCCCGGTTATCACTTCGACAAAGAAATCGTGAGATATGAACCCGCACTAAATACTTTACAATTTGGTATTCACTATCTCTCTGGTATATGGGATTGTACAAATTCTTCCCTTAAAGTTGATTTGGTTTCAATTCAAAAAGTGCGCTTTGGGTAGGAATCGTTTGGCGTACAGTTGGGAAGTTGAGTCAACGGTGCTATATTCAAAATCCCGAGAACAAATTGGCATGTTCAATTCGAAAAAGCTAGTTGAATTTCATCAAGGGAGATAGTGATAGAATTTAAATGACCCACACAGTTGAGGCCTTTAATTCGAGTTGGGCTTTTCAGATCGTAAGGCTGTCGAAATCTTAAATTACAGGTACGTGCCACGTGGTTGGAAATTTAACAAGGGTCGATTTATAGGTGATACCGAGATAGACTATGAGAGGAAGAGTGGGCGGTTTGAGAGATCCTCGATTGCTATCAGGAGCTTATCGCTAGGAAGGGAAAATTTATTTTAATGATCAATTCAAGATTGGAGTACACCGAGGCTAAGGCTAAGCTTAAAACATATTTTATTTATCCATTTATTTTATTTTCTTAAATTTGTTTTTGTATTTTTGAATATATTTTTATTTTATTTATTTTTCATATTTTCTTATTTTATTAACTTAATCAATTTAAAACCCCCATTTTTTTTATTTTTTTATCACTACTATGCACAAGTCGTGGGAAAGACTGTGGCCACGACAACGAACTTGGTTACAAGAAAAGGCAAAATTAGATAATCAGTCCCTGTGGATTCGACCCTACTACTCTATATTTCAATTTATTGTTATATTTGTTTTAAGAATTTATATTTGGTGGTTTCGACGCCCATCAGTGATCAAATTTTACATATTTTACGGCTTAGTCATTTTTAATTAATTAACTATCTCAACATTAAAATTTCTTAACGAAACTTTAATGTAACCTTAATAACACTTCGTAAATATTTATAAAAATATTTATAGTTCGGTTTATAGAAACAAGGTCCCGATACCTCATTTTCTAAAACCATTTGACTTTAGGGTCATTCCACTTGAACCTAATTGTTCTTTCAAATAGCATAAATTACCTATTCAACATTTATTTTAGTACCATGTTTGACTCATAAATATTAAATAATAATATTTACAAACTCGCTCATCAGATTTGTGGCCCCGAAACCTCTGTTTCTGATACTACTGAAAAAATAGGTTGTTACGTGAATGATATCAACCGTTTTCAATGTTAATGATTTTGGTGAAATAGGTATGAATGTATAGGATTTAAATGAATTGTACTGGTTGGTTAGCCTATAAGTGATAAGGCATTGACATAGTGTGGACGAGGTATTGAAGTGGTTAAATTGATGCTGGAAAGTTGCATTATGGCTGATCTTTAAGTGCAATGTGTATTATGCTTGCTTGGAAAATTTACAGGTAATTTTTAATTAGAAATTGTAGAATTAGTATGTGACACCGCGACGTCAAAAAAATGTTGTCGTAATGAGATCAAGACTCTAAGACACGGTGCGGCATAGAACTTGATCACCATGAAGAGGCTAAAATAGTATGTCACGTTGTGACGAGAAACTCCCTACGTCCTTGAAGATTTGTCAACATGATAATTTAGTCCTAAATCGACTCAGGTTAGCATTAGAGCTTTTGTAAGCTCGTATAAGACCGGGAATGATTATATGTCATATCATATAATCATATTGCTTGTATTTTCTTGTTTATTGGTATTAATTGAATATAATTCTATCGTACTTGCTCCGAAAACGACTGTGACACCTTGTAGCTTGGGCCCGACGATTAAGTTAGGTATATGGTTTTACACTAGATACTAATATATTTACCTAATGCATTGCGAAAGATGAACTTTTGAAAATTTTAAGAATTTTGTAGGAAGGTAAAGAAGCACTTAGCTTTATCTATTAAGACACTCTGGTTTGATCGAGGTGCGGAATATTTATCTCACAACCAATTTTGTCTAAACAAGAAATTGAAATAATGTTCTTAGTCAAACTGGGCACAAAATAACAATCCTCTAAACATAAAACAAGTCTACTAAGCAAAGATAAAATATATGTTCCTACAGCTAATGCAACAACTCTTGCTCCATTTCCAACTCGTAGTTCACATCTCCTCTAGCCAGAGTCCTACTCCTTTGCAGTCCCTGTACAAAAGTCCAAATATGAGAACCACAACCAGTATCTAATACCCAAGAAGTAGTAGTTGATAAATTAATACCAATAACATAAATACCTGAAGCAGATGCATCACTTGCTTTAGCCTTCTTGACTTCCTCAAGATAGACAGGGCAGTTCCTTTTCCAATGTCCAGTCACACCACAACGGAAGCAGTTTCCTTCCTTAGCCACCCCTCCTTTGGGCTTCAGTGCAACCTTTCCATTTTCAGGTTTGGGCCTGCCTTTGCCCTTGGGCTTTGCCTTAGCTTCAGCTTTACCCTTGCCCTTGTTATTACGGACCATCAAAATAGGCTTGGGTCCAGCCTTTTTCATGTTACCTTCAGTAGTTCAACACATGCTGAGTAACTATGGCAGAGTCTTGTCAATTTCATTTATATTGAAATTAAGGACAAATTGGCTATAGCTACAGGAAATGATTACAGAATAACATCAGTGGCCAACTCTTGGCTCAATGGAAATCCAAGTTTAGACAGGCTTTCAATATAGCCTATCATCTTAAGAACATAAGGTCATATTGGGCTTCTTTCTGCTAGCTTATATTGGAAAAGGGCCTTAAAAGTATCAAACCTCTCTTGTCGTGCTTGCCCCTGATACATTTCTTTCAGGTGCTCGGTCATATCATAAGCAGCCATGTCCTCGTATTGCTTCTGAAGCTTAGAATTCATAGTGGCAAGCATAAGACATCCAACGTCTACCATGACATCGAGATGCTTTCTGTAAACATCTCTATCAACCCTTGAGGCATTACTAGGTGGTTTATTAGGAAAGGGTTTTTCAATGACATATAATTTTCATTCTTGTTTGAGGACAATCCTCAAGTTATGGAACCAGTCAAGGAAATTCAAACCATTCAATTTTTCCTTCTCAAGGACCAATCGCAATGAAAGTGAATTTGTGTTTTCACCCATAATATATCTACAACAATGAAATATGCGAGTGAGTAAATTTACCAAGTTTATATTAATCTTTAAAAGGACTTTATTAAATGATGCTCCCACTATTTTATTCAAAATTAATAACCCTCATATTTTAATTTTGAAAAGACTTTTTCGAAAGTTTTTCTAGTGGGTAAGGATCCATATTTCAGCTCCTTTTAAGTCAGCTTTGGCTTTACTCTCAAGATTATGGTTATTTAGGTAAGCAACACTTGCTAATTAAATCACATGTAACTCCTAAATATTTCGTGAACAACTCTTGTTCTAATCATCTTATGATTTATCCAAATTACTTGCCTCTACATTTCAAATCCTATTAGAGTAACCTAGTTAAGTCACTAACCAATGTTTTAACCAGCGAATGTCACTTGTTTATTCTTCGCATTTAACCAAGATAGATACTAGTACATCGCTTTAGTAGAACCTACATAGTATCGATCAAGACCTTAACGAGGGCAATGATTAGAAGGCAACGTCAACTTAATATTTTGATTGAGATAATTTTATTAAGGTTGCATCTCACCAATTATGGTCTACTTTAGTCCATTTAATCCTTTAATTGATCTCATCAATTAATATTGTTTATTGTTATCAAACTTTAACATACTTAAAAATTTGGCATGTTTTAGACATCCATAGCATCTCATACATGAATAAGTAAAGTAGTAATAAATGTAATAGTTATAGCCATAAACTAAGGTGGTTCCTCCCAAGTCAAGGGGAGAACCAAAAGGAAACCTAAAGGTGTAAGCCACTTTACAAGGTTCTTGTCCACTTTAGTTGGCCCATTTTTTTTCTTGTCTAGCCCTCAATAACTCATGCAATTTAAAATTTTTAGAAACTCGTTTTACATACAATGGAGTAAGATGAGAAGAGAAATATAAGAGAAAAGTAGTAAGGCACGACACGCAGGTCATATTTATAAAATTTACAACCTTTTCAAATGGGTTATTGGGCTATAACTATGCATTTCAAACTCCGTACATGTCAAACATAGCAAACAGAATACAACATGTTTTATCCAATGTTTTTTTTTAAAGTGAATCATTAAAAGTCCCTTCTACTTTTGTAACGTACACCCGGGTTCCTCATTTTTATCCGTCCCGAAAAGCTCGCGATGCGACCTGCTTGGTGCAAGAAATAAATTGAGAAAAAAATGGGGATCTGTGATGGATGTGAAGGAAGCGGGCCAAAGGGATTACTGTTCAACCGAATATGCTTGAAATCTCATGATTGGATAACTTTTATCAATAGTGTCGTGATTTCAGGATTTTCATCCTTGAGGTTTCTTACTGGAACAACCCTTGTTCCAAGTCGGAACAAAAACAACCAGTAAACATTTAACTGGAAATCGCAACTTCATCACTGTCATTAAGATAATAAATTTGTTAACACTTTACAAAAACGAAACCTAGTAGGCCAAAAAATTATGATCAACATTTAATCAATAATCAAAAGGAACAGATTATGCATATTACGAATTAAAGCGGTATTAATGAATATCACATATTCAAGATTAAATCAAAAACGCAAGAAAAGTAAATGATGCATCTTATACAATTGCACACTCAAGAATTTAAACCCGAGTCTCTATCACACAAGTGGATCTGATACCACTATAAGAAAACCAGTACACCCTATGGCGCAGTGAAAAAATTAAATACGGCGATCACATCCAGGGATCTATGTGCGAGGAACAAATCGGGGTGAGAAGGGTATGAACAATTTACCTTTAATCATCTAGAAAACCAAAGATAGCTGTTGTGAAACTGATTGCGCAATTGTATGCCGATTCCAAGCCGCTACAAAAAGTTTCGACCTCTACGTAATCCACTCGATGTGACAACGAATGACAAGAACTCTCTTAAACTTTTTAGAGAAAATTTACTATATAACGACTGCTAGACCATACTCCTTTTTATTTCAGGTATATTAGGTTTTCTTAAAAACCCTATATATCTTAATTCGAGAGTGGTTGATCTTTTAATATAAATCAAAATTCATTATAATAATTAACCGAATATAATAATTATAATTACCATAATTATAACAATGTTTGACTGAAAATTACAATTACAATAATCATAAAAATATAACAATGATTTCAATAAATTATGTTTAGTTAAATTTTATACAAATCAAATTCATATATATTAATTCAACCATGTTCTCATTATGTGTACAATGTACTTGTACATATAATTCGTTTGATATTTAACTGCCCAATTAAATAAATTCTACAATCAATTTAATTCATGTGACAGCTAAAAACAATACCAACTATGTTTGGATTCTATTTGTTTCAACCATAGAGTGTGACATTGTAGGTTCTTGTAACATTAGAAATAATACAAGAATGATTCTAGTATTACAAACAATGAGTGGCATCTAGCAATGCATCATTGCTACCTAAGTTACAATAAGTCATGATTCGACATAACCTCTCGGTGATTAACCCTTCATGTATTAAATCATTTTGCCCTTTATATCTATAATGGACATAAGTCATGGAATAGTCACATTTGAATAGTCCATCTAATGTTTCTTGATATCCTGAGTAGACTATGATAAACAAATAAGTATGATATCTCATATCAACTTATTCGAGCATGGTCATGTATTTCTAGTCTCACTCAATCAAGTGGCCTAAGATATTGCTCCCTTTATGTAGGAGGGACAAATCCTATATTGATTAACTATATCCTACTACATAGATTGAGGTATATCCAACATCAGTCTTTCTAGAACAACCAGTTACGGTGGACGTTTGACTATATCAAAATATACAACTCACGATGTTGGGATAATGATGATCTCAAGTCTGAGGATCGCATACATTGTAATCACTACGAGTAATGTAGTGACTATTACATAATAATCCAAGAAACATTACGAGTAATGTTGTGACTTTTACATAATAATCCAAGAAACATACTCATAGCATGTCAGTCCAATATGTTGTTTTCTAACACACATACTCATGTATTGATTTTGACATCTCATGTAAATGACAACACTTTGTCATCAATAAACTATACGTTAGTCTTAATGCATTATTGTTGTCCAAGCCTACAATAATTCTCAACTAAGGACCTTTTAAGAATAATCACATTATTCTCAGAACATTATTATAAAACGGTTTATTTATATACACGAAAAGAAACTGAAATAATAATGGTAATGTCTTATATTAATAAACGAGGTAAAACAAGTATGTTATTACAATCATCTCATGATTGGTCTTTGGGCATACTCTAACATTTCTCACATATAATGATGTATAAAGTCATCACTTCATAATCAAGATAATAACAAGGCAATTAGTTGCAATGTAGTAGACAAAACATAAGGAAATCTTAATTGACAAGTATTAAAGTAATGCGATATGTTACTTATATTTAAACGAGTGTTAGATATTTATATAAAATATATTTTTCATATATTTGGAAAGTTTGCATATGACCATAACCTATATATATATATGCTTATATATATGAATGTGTGTTAAAATATGAATGTTCAATAAAAACATTAAAAGGAAAACGAAAAGTTAAATGCACTTTGGTTCATGATCCAATGCTAGTTAAGCCATTTTAAGCACTTTATATAAAACACTTCAAACTTTATACATAAACGATATCATTAGAGGAAGATATTCTAGCGTATAAAAGAAAACATAAAATTTTCAAAATTCTACTAGAATTATTTAAGAACAATGTTTAGACATAAAATATAAAACATAAAATCATACATAACTTGACAATTTTCAAAAGCCTAAAACCTTATACATCCATATTAACTCATATTTTTCTTAGTTCCTTTTAGTACCGCTTTGAACTTTGAGATAGAGAGAGGGTTTTATTTGTTTCAAACCATACCATTTCATGTGGAGGCAAAGTCTCATTACATGGTGCAAAAGCCATTAATTGAGACTGCTCAGGAAACATAAAAGGATTGGTTATCAACTTTTCAACACTCCAACATTGATGAGGATCACTAGTGAAACACCTGATCAAAAAATCTTTACCTACCATCAACGTCTCTTGGGGTATAGCTAGTGGATGCTTGGAGCAAGCAATCTTCATCCACAAGTCATAGTGATTGGGGTCAGGGTAGATGATACCCAAGAAAACTTTCTGGTCATCATCTCTATAACAACACACCTTAATGACCATATATCAAAACCACCACTAATTTCCCTACACGTAACTGATTCTAGCAACATATAATGCGGAAACATCAAGCTGACATCATGTCTCCTTCTTCGGGTTCCTTTGATGACTTGAAATCAGATATGACGAAGCCCTTCCAATATCATTTTCGTATAACCTCATACCCAAAGGTGAAGCCATGGGGCTAGAAGGGGCCCCGACCCCCCTAAAATGAAAAATTTTCCATTTAGGCCCCTTTATAATTTATAAAATTTTAAATTAGTAATGGTAAAATTTCACTTTGGCCCCAAAAAAGATAAAAAAAAGTGATTTAGTCCTTTAAAAATTATAAAGATATAAACTATTAAAATGGTGGAATTACATTTTCAGTATCTTTCCATTATATTTATGGATCAAATCCAAAACAGTCCCACCAAAGGCATACTCAATAACTAAGTTATGTGATGCCCCAAATTTCTTAGATTTTAATTTCGTAAATTGTTAAATAATTTGATTTGGTGTGTTGGTTAAGTGCCTTGAAAGTGTGCTTTAGGTCTTGGGTTCAATTCTTATGTTCTGAGATTTTTCTGATTTAATTTTGTGTTATGTCCAAGTTTAGCCTTTCGGGTTATCTTTTAATTTTGTTATTTTGTTAACAAGAATGAGCCTATTGGTTCTATGGTAAGGCTTTAGCTTGTCACTTGGTCTTGTGTTTCAATCTCGTATTGCACATGAGTGTAATATTTTTGTCCTTTGGACTTGTTCGTTGTTGAGTTTAAATAAAATTCTTAAAAATATCTGGTAGGTGGGATTTGGATTAAATTAAACCTCTTACTATTTTCTTTTATTTTAAAACTAATTTTCCCCAATTCCTATTTTTTCTCATTTTTGTTTTCAATTGCCCAACTCTTCCATCCCTTGCACGTTCCTTCTGTTTTTCCCAATTCTTCCAATTTCATTTTCTTTCTTTTTGTTCTTTTGTTTTCTTCCCCGCTTGATTTATTTTTCTTCTTTTGGGTTATTCTTCAATACTTCTATTAAGTCTATTACTTGGATCACTTTCCACTCTCAGTGTAAGTTTGCTCGAATACTATTTTGGTTTTTCATGGTTGTTTTAGTTTAATCAATTTTGAGTGAAGTAAGGTTGTTGGTATATTTTCTATTCAAAGATTTGATTGGTATTTTATGATTTTTGAATAGTTGAAGGGTGCGGAAATTAGAATCTTCTAGTGGAGTAGTTTCCATCTTTGGCGTTGTTTTTTAGTAGAAAGTATACGAATTTCGTTTTAGGGATTGAATTTTTGACAAAAAAATATTAAATTAGATGAGTTTTTGACAAGTAGATGTTTCGATTGGATGTTTGAGTGTAGGTATCGGGAGTTCCTAGCTACGTGGTTAATCGATTTCGCAATCAAGTGTGAGAAATCAACCCAAAAACTCATTTGAAACTTGAATAAATCGTGAAACTAGGTTGTTTTTCAAAACTACCCAGTGCCACACAGCTGTGTGTGCAGGCCGTGTGACTGACTATGTGTCGCCACACAGTCATGTATGTTTTTGCAAGTCGTGTTGGTAGGCCATTGGGGCACATGGTCGTGTGAGATTTTGCAAACCACACGGGCTAGCTTTTTGGGCCATGTAGGCCCTTTTGGCAAATTTTTGGGCTCGATTAGAGGCTGCTTAAAAGACTCAAAATTTGGGTTCGTAGGCATCGTATAGGGCCAAAAAAACATAAGTTCTAATATGTAAAAATACATGGGTAAGTTTAAGAGGTATGCTAAGTAGGATATGTTACAATTTAACCATATGTTATGCTATGATCTATATAAAAGTACATGTGTATGTATGCCATATGATATATGATATATGTATGTATGATATATGATTATGATATGCATGTGTTTTGTGGGTGGGATATGATATGATGGAGGAAGTAATATATAGTAGCTTATACTGCAATTATGGCGGCTAGACTGCAAATTTGTGTATGGCAGCTCAGCTGCAATTATTTGAGTGGCACACTGCTACATATTGGTGTGATTGGATGCATAGACTCATATAGTCCTATATGGTGTGATTGGGTGGACGAAGATGGTGTGTATCGGATAGGGGTAGGACATGATATGATATGTTATGTTATGATATGATATGATATGATATGATATGTTATGATACGTTATGAAATGATAAAATATACTTTGATTTGAATTCCAATATTTTATGAAACGATATGATGATTATATTTACTTGTACTGAAATTATGGGTCAAATCACCCATTGGGCTTAAAGTTCAAGCATTTGGTTGCTTCGTTTCAAGTGATCCAGTAACACCCCCAACCTATATTCGTCGCCGGAATAGGGTACGAGCCATTACCGAAGTTTTCTGAATTAATTTTTTTCATTATTACGAGTTAAATACTATTCTTTGATTGAAACATATTATGACGTCCTTTAGATGGGCATCCGAAGCCCAAAACATACACCGATATCAAACCAAATCAACCAATTCAATTCAACATATTTTCAAGATAGATTTACACATATCCATAAGATAACCTCATCACATACCAAAACCAGGATTTGATAACCATACCAATGGCTAACTTTACATGCATTTCACATTAACATTTACTTTATCAACTTATACACGCCCTTGATTTCCAAAATAAAGTTTCCTAATATACCAAAATGTTGAAGTTGATAGTGTGATGTGTCTCCGACCGAATCCAACCTCCAAGCTCTTAATACTACGAATCAGGGAAAAAGGAAATAGGGTAAGCACGTTGTGCTTAGTGACGTCATGTAACAAGAATTATACTTACCTAATATCTTCAATACAATACAATAAATATTCATACATCCATTCAATCTACCATTTACCTATCACACACAAACTCAACCAAAACATTAATCAAATAGCATCATATGAGTTCAATACAAAGATAAATGATTGATGAGCTCATCAATTCCATGTTTTCTATTACCCTTATTATTTCTCATATTTATCCCGTTGAATTTCTCGAAATTTCAATGGATTTTCAGAGGTACACTTTTAGCGTACTATTCCGGGTCCGTCAATTCATATTCATGTTCGCACATTTCCATTTCAGAGAGCACACTCTCGCGAACCTCATCCTTACAGCGGGATTACCAGTCCAGGCTAAATCCCCTGTAATATAAACTTATAGATTATTGTCGGGATTACCAGTTCAGGCTAAATCTCCTGCAATGATAATTTACTCTAATGAGCTTGGATCTGAATTACCAGTTCAGGCTAAATTCAAACCCTAATTCGGATTACCCGTCCGGGCTAAATCCATTTTACACATATTCTTCGGGACGGCTATATCAGGATAGGATCACCCGTCTGGGCTAGATTTTTTTTTACTGTCAATTCCTTTATAAAGATCCGTCGAATTTTCCTTTCATCCAACCAAGATTTCTTCCCCTTTTTATCAAATATATCAATATCTCATCAATTTTCATACAATGAACATTTAAATCATATTCACATCAATAACATACATTTCAAGCATTTAAGAATATAATTCAGGTTACACGAACTTACCTTGACACTTGTTCGTATACAAAAATCTACTAATCCCGAACTTTTCCTTTCCTCGATCTAGCTTCGTATTTGAATTTTCTAGATATAAATAAATAAATTTAATCATCAATTTAATACATTTCATGTTCATATGTAACATTCTCTATAATTCCACTATTATTTATAGTTCATTCAAAGCTGTCTACTTGAGTCATAGTCACTAAATTATTTATATCTCAAGCTACAGAATTCCAAATTAAAAACTGCTTGGTGTTTCTAAAACTAGACTCAAATAAATTTTTACCATAAAATTTTTAGAATTTTTGGTTCAACCAATAAGTATAGTAAAATCTTCAAATTTACTCCTATTCTGTTGTCTGGCAGCTTCGACCTTTCTTTGCTAAAAATTAATTATCTCTTAGTAAAAAATTTGGATGATGTTTCCGTTTGTTTCTATTGGAAGTAAACTCATTAATAATTTAAACATGTAAATTTTAACCCCTAATTATTTTTCTCCAATTTTTAATGATTTTCCAAAATCAGAACAGGGGAACTCGAATTCATTCAGACCTTGTCTCATAAAATTTATTATATCTCATGATTTCCAATTCCATTACTTATACCATTTCTTCGCTGAGAAACTAGATTCAATAATATTTAAATCCATATTTTATTCATCCTCTAATTCGATTTCCACAATTTATGGTGATTTTTAAATTTTAGCCTACGGCTACTGTCCAAAACTGTTTTAGTGTAAGATGTTTATTACCATTTTTCCCCTAAGCTTTTAATAAATGATAATTTCGTCCCTGCTCAATTAACCTCTCAATTGAGCTGATTTTTCTCAATTAATACTTTATTCTATCACTTTAAGCTATTTTATAACCTTTAGGAATCAGAATTTAAGCACTAGACTTTAGTTCCAACTTTTTCACAATTAGGTCCTAAAAATCAATTTCTATTTAAATTACTTAATAAAATCATCTCATAAACAAATTAAAACTTCAATTTCATACTATTTCATCATAAACTTACAGCACTCAACCATGGTGACTTTCAATTTCATCTATGAAATCAAAAACTAATGAGTTCAATAGTAGAACCTAGTTGTAAAAGTCTTAAAAACACAAAAATTACAAGAAAAAGGCAAGGATTAACTCACTTGGTGCAAAAATTATGAAATACCAACTTAAAGAACCCCTCCTATGGTGTTTTGGCTGATGAGAATGAAGAGAAATCACAAGAAATCTAGATATTTCTACATTAGTCCTAATTTTATTTAGTTAATTATGCAATATTCCAATTTTGCCCTTAAATCATCCATTTTCTTGCTGATTTCGTGCCCTTGGCGTCCAGCCCAAATAAATTTTGGGTTTAATTGTCTTTTAAACCCTTCCTCGTTAGATACTTAAGCTATTTAATCATCCCAGCCACTTTTACACATTTTCCAATTTAGTCCTTTTCATTTAATTGAATACCCAAACATTAAAATTTTCTAATGAAATTCTAATACCACATTACTAACATTTAATAAATATTTATAAAAATATTTTTGACTTAGTTTTACGAGATTGAAGTCTCGATACCTTGTTTTTACCCCAATTTCTTCAATAATTTCTTTTTCTAACTAACCACTAAATCGGTAAAATTTTTCTATCGATATTTTCATACGATTTTTCTATCATATCAATATTCATGCAAAATATTAAAATAAATTTCTCTTTAAATCGGATTTGTGGCTACGAAACCACTATTTTGATAACCTTGAATTTAGGCCATTACAAATCCTCCAACTTAGGATTAGACGGTGACTCTGGAGCTCGAGTTTCATGTATTTGGCTTAAGTATTATGGACTCTCTTTTCTTTGATATGGACGTTTTGGAATTTCTTTGGTTTTACGGATTTTTGGACATTTAAGTTTTGTTTAGAACGTTAGGATTATTTAGTATTTACTTCGTAAAAGTTTTTAACTTTTAATTACACTTAATTTAAGATAACTAAAAGTGTACCACTGTTTTAAAATTGATACGTTATAAGTTTTTTTTCACTGCAAAACTAATTGAAATTTACTAAGATGATTTATCTCACAAATGAGGCAAGTATGTTAAATATGTCTTGGTAAATTTTACAAATATGGTTTTCTTCAACGTACACACGGGTTTCAAAAAAATAAATTGGTTTGTTTTCATGAAGTTGGATTTCTTTCAGGTGAAAGTGAATTTTTTTTTAAAAAATAAGTGTTTGTATTTTCACATACGATGTAACATCTACAATCCAACCATAATGTCTAGGCCGAGTTTGGGGTATTACAAGTTATCATAATTGACCTCAAGTTCAGAGCTGGAAAACGAATCGTAGCATTTGGACGATATTTGAGCAACCATGAAAACCATGAAGAATCTACATTCCTTGTCAAGCGAAGAACTCGGTAAAGATTAATAGAAATTAATATCGGATAGGGAATAGGAACAAGCTTCATGATATTGGCTAAGTAAACAAACAGTCCCATAGACTCCCCTACCACTCTCACCTAAAGTAAAAGCTAGCATTGACTCCATTGTTGTAATCTCTCTATAATAATCAAACCTTCAAATGAAACAAACAAATTAACAAAGACAAAACAATGGAAAGATTAAGGTTTGGAACTGATGAAATGTCTATATGCATATCTAGCCAATTAGGCTAGGTCGGTTAATGCATAAAGTTTTCCTAACTCGAGTTTAACTACGCACCTCTCAAATTTTAGAAAAGAAAATACATCTCTCAATTATGTTAATATATCTTTTTTACCCCTTAATTTTCTGCTTAAGTATGTTATGATAATAGTAAGAAATCATTATATTCAATCATTCCCTTTCCAATGCATAGTTTGTAACAACCTAAAAAGTGCAAGCATTGGAAAGTCAATAATCGGGTCTCTGTTTTGGTAAAACGGACTCGTAAAATAATTATTAAAAATATTTATAGAATTAGTTATACGATCAATTGAATTTTAGTTAAGTGAATTTAGTTGAATTAAACTTAATTGAGTATTAGGAATAAATTGAATTAAGTACTATGTGAAAGTTAATTATAAAATAGAGAAGCGTGGAAGGACTAAACTAATAATTAAACCATAAAAAGTGACAAGCGTGTGGTAATTATAAATACATGTGTAATAAATATATGTATACATTTGTAATTAATATATATACATACTTATTAATTAAGTAAAAGATATTTATATATTATATTATTATATTTTAAATAAATAAAAAAGTTGACAAATGTATGGTGCATATGATGACATGTGGAAAATGAAATACATATATTAGTAATTATTACATATTTACTTATTATTTAAGTAAATAATATTATTTTATTATTTTATTGTTATAATATTAAACTAATTAAATGAAAGATAGAAAAAGAGAAATACAAACAGAATAGGCAACCGAAACAGAGAAGGAAAGAAGGAAATAAATAAAAGAGAAAATTGAGGTTTTGAGGTTCCAAGCATAAATTGGTAAGGCAATTTAGTCTCTTTTCTCTTAGTTTTGATTTTTTTGAAATCCTAGAACAAAGTATTGTTGGATTTATGTTGAAATTTTCTAAGATATTAGATTTTTTTTTGACATGGTTCATGTTGGGAAAGATGATGAATTAGGGTTTAAATTGATTTAATTTCAAGTTAGAAGTTAGTAAAGGATTTAATTGTAAAATAAAGTGTAAGTTTTGAATAGTAGGGACTAAATTGAAAGAATCTCAAAATTAGGGATTTATGGTGAAATTGAAGAGTCAAAATGAGTTTATAGTAAGAATTGAGAAAGAATATGGAGTTAGATTGGGAAAATAAAATTAGTATTGATAAGGGATTAAATTAGAATTTAGGTAAAGTTTAGGTATAAATGGAAATATTTAGATGAAATTATGTATTAATGATTTTTAATTGTTTAATTACGTAGCTAATGTCGTGCAAGAGTCATTGACCAAGAAAGGAAAGGAGAAGGTGGATAATGAATGACTCGAGAGAAATTTCGGTTAGTATTACCATAATTCGAATTTAATTATTAATTGTTAAAATTTAAATTAATATACATGATAAGCAAATTGACATAAGTATCACGATTGAATTGAATGATAAATACGTATTGGTATTGAATTTATTAATAGCAATTGTTGAATTTTGAATAATATGTTTAGTAAATAAAAATAAGGTGAATATCGATATTGAATTGTATGTGAATTGAATAGAAATTACTAGTGATATGATTTGAATTAAAAGAATTAATGTGGTATTGAAATGCATATTGGATTGAAAAATTGATTTGAATTGTGAACATGAGAAATTGTGAATTAAATGAAATTGAAATGAAGTATGAATATGTATGAGCATTTGATGGTATATTGATTGGAAAGTGGAAAATGTATTGAATTGAATTGTGATTAAATTGGAATGATTTGAATTGAAAGTATGGGAAAGTGATTGAATTGAAATGTGATTCAGAAACGCTATTAACTAGTCGAGCTAAGTTGGATATAGTTGGCATGCCATAGGATTTGGAAGAGTACGGGATTTATCGGCTCTGCCGATCTGGCACTTTATGTGTCATATATCAGGCACTTTATGTGTCGTATTTCAGGCACCTCGTGTATCGTTCCAGGCACTTATGTGTCATATATTGATCAGGTATTATGTACCGTTTTAGGCATAATGTGCCGTATTGGTGTGTTTGGTTGGATCCGTGTATCCGCCAAGGTCCGAGTCTTGTTAATAGGGGTAAATAATTGAAATGAGAAAATTTGAATAAGTGTGATTGATTGAGCTATGGAAAGAAATGAGAAAGTGAAATTGTGAATTGGAAATCGAGATATGAGATTTGAAGACATGAACCCAAAGTTCATGATTTGATTAAGAGTAAATTTTATTATATGAAATTAATGAGTACAAATTGCAATAGAATTGATATTGAATATAGTGATAAATTGAAGAATTGTATATGAATTGAAATGAACTATTGGAATGAGATGTGGAAAATCTAATAAAATTGAGATAGTGAAATATTACTTATTCATATTAATGATCAAGTTGATTTAAAGAATGAGATAATTAATGAATAATTGTAGACATAAATTGAATGTATATAATTTATCGATTAGTGTTATAAATTTGAATTATGGTAATACCACTGAGTATACCCATACTCTGCGTACGATTGTTCCCGTGCGCAGGTTAGTAAAAAGCCAATGTCCAGTCCAGCATCCAGAGCAATCCCGATCTTAGAGAAATTTTAGTGATGTACCATTCTTTTGATAATGTGACATGTATCTAGGTGATGTATAGGTTAAGTATAAGAGTCTTGTGATTATGGTTGTAGAATGATGTTTAAATTGGTTATAAATATGAAATGGAGCTAATATGACATATTTAATACAAGTATGAAATGATAATAACCCAATCCACCTTAGAAACGAAATTTGGGCCTTGAGAGTCCAATAAATGGACTTAATGATTAAAGTATGTTATGTCTGTTATTTATTTGTGAATTAGTTATAAGTTATCCGATATATCCAGTAATGCTCCGTAACCTTGTTCCAGTGACGGTTTAAGGTTAGGAGGTGTTACATAGTTTTGTCAAACAATTTTTTTTTAATTTTTTTCTTTCCTTTACTAATTTTAATCATTCCAACAAAATAATATTTAATAATTTCTAAAAACTCTCCTAAAGTGAAAAATTTTCTCTTTTAGCCCTTTATAATTTACAATATTTTAAATTAGTAATGGTGAAACGCACTTTGGCCCCTTTAAAATAATAAAAATTTGATTTAATCCTTTACAAATTATAGAAATATAGGCTATTAAAATTATGAAATTGTATTTTACTATCGTAAAAATATACAACTTAATTCCGCCCCAAAATATATTCGACACACCCCGATCATTTCCTTTCTATAAGCTTCGTTTCTTTTCCTTTTCTTTCTTTTCCTTCATAATTATAAATCCAAAAATAGTTCAAATGATATTTTCTACATTAGTATTTATGAAATGGTACAAATTTTATAACACATTATAATTTAATTGATACATACAAGCAAATATGTGCATCGCACGGGATAAGAAACTAGTTATATAGTTATTAGAGGAAAATGCATGTGATTTTGTTCATTTAATTTTTAAATAATGTATTTTTAATTATTGATGATGATAATTTCTCTACATGTAACAATTATAATAATAGTTCATGATAAATAGGAAGATATCTACACTAATTGATTAACACATTTAATAATGATGATTAAAAATAATTATTGAAATTTGACTTTCTTTTAAAACAAATTCAAAAAAAATTCCACTTACACCAAGTAAATAATGGATAGATAAAAAAATTTAAGAGTGTTTGCTTCACATAATATAAACAACTTACATAAAAATTTAAAAATAATATCATAACATTATATTTGTTGGAACATTTTCAAATATTTATAGTGTTCCAATAACTATAAATGAATTAATGTAATTAATCAAAAGTTATATTATTTGATTTTTGAAAAATAATTATAACTATTTAAAATAATATTATTTGAATAGTTATAATATTAAATGAATAATTATGTGTTTATTTTAAATATATTATTATTCGAAAGACACTTATTGAAAGATGTCTCTGTGAAGAGACATGAAAATTCCTATAAATAGGAATGAGATTTCATTTGGAATCACACCAACAAATTCTAATATTATTTCCTTCCTTCCTCCATTTTCTAATATTATTATATTATTCTATAAAGTATTACTGCAGAAATCCTTTGTAGAAATTGAGTTTTTTGTTATACATTGCTCACTGCATAGTGGACTATTCTCGTCAGTGCAAAACGCAAATAGTCATTGGCTTCATTGTATCCTCGAGGTTAATTTTCTTGGAACTCATTTGCACTCTGAAGATAGGTGGGGGTGAATATAACCTTAAAGATAGTGGCTTGATACACGCCTTGGAGCCTTGTCCTATTTCTTTTTTTCTGTTCGAGTTTCGTTCGTGTGTTTGAGATTTTCCTCACCGGAGATTTGTACTAAAAATTTTAAGGTTATATTTCATGATGACTACCACAACACATTAAAGTGGAACACTAAGGGAGTTGGCTTCCAACTTTGTCAAACTTGATCGGTTTGATGGTGGTAATTTTCGACGATGGCAGAAAAAGATGCACTTCTTATTATCAACTTTGAAGATTGCTTATGTTTTAGATACTCTAAGACCTGAAGAGAATGATAACGAATTTGTTGTTGTAACCCGAAAAAGACAAAAATGGGACAATGCTTATCACATGTGCATGGGCCACATATTGAATGGTTTATCTGATGGTTTGTTCAACACCTACCAAAACGAGGTCACCGCTAAAGAATTATGGGACAAATTAGAGACAAGATACATGACCGAAGATGTTACAAGTAAGGAATTTCTTGTCAGTTGTTTTAATAATTATCAAATGGTTGATGGTCATTCTGTTATGGAACAATTCCGTGATATTGAAAAGATGTTGAATTAATTCAAGTAATATGATATGAAAATGGATGAAATGATTGTTGTATCTTCCATAATAGACAAACTTCCTCCATCTTGGAAAGACTTTAAAAGAAGTTTAAAACACAAGAAAGAGGAAATATCTCTTAAGGCTTTGGCAAATCATTTTCGTATTGAAGAAGAATATCGAAAGCAGATCAGAACCTAAATTCTGAAAATGTCAAAGTGTATGTTACGGAGGAAGTACAGACTACTAAACCATTCAAGAGAAAGTTCAAACAAACTAATAGAACACCTAAGTTCAAAAAGAAACAAAAGGGCTCATGCTATCATTATGGTAAGTCGAGACATTTCAAGAATGAATGTCAATTTTTAAAGAAGAAATCATCTTCTAAGGCTGATAATAACGAAAAGTTCGTTGCAATGATATCTGAAATTAATATGGCACAAGATGATAATAGATGGTGGATTAATACCGGAGCAACCAAACATGTGTGCAAAGACAAAAGCATGATCACAAAGTTCACACAATGTGAAAATGACAATGTCTTGTACATAGGAAATTCTTCCACCGCAGCAATCAAATGTAAAGGGTCTGTTGAACTACAATTCACTTCTGGAAAGGTTTTAACCTTAAATGATGTATATTATGTACCAGAAGTTAGGAAGAATTTAGTGTCTAGAAGTCTGTTGAATAAGTTTGGTTTCAAACTTGTTTTTGAGGCAGATAAGTTTATTTTATCTAAGGGAGGAATTTTTATGTTGAAAGGGTATATGTATAAGAGTATGTTCAAACTCAATGTTATTAATAAGAATAAAAATACTATTTCGCTTATATGATTGGATCTTTTTGTTTGTGGCGTTATAGATTAGGTCATTTGAATTATAGAAAATTGAATGGCATGTATAAGTTAAATTTAATTCCTATTTTTAATAATAATATTGAAAAATGCAATACATGTATGTTGACTAAAATTACAAGAAACCATTTCCCTAAGGTTAAAAGGAAAACAAAATTGCTTGATTTGATACATAGTGATTTATGTGACATGCATAATACTCCTACATTAGGTGGAAAGAAATATTTTGTTACTTTTATTGATGATTGTTCTAGATATTGTTATTTATATTTATTGCATTCAAAAGATGAAATGCTTGATAAATTTAAAGTTTATAAATCTGAAGTTGAACTTCAGTGTGAATCATTTATCAAGTGCTTAAGATCGAATAGAGGTGGAGAATACTATAATCCAAGTTATTTTGAACCCACTGGAATTGTCCATCAAGTTTTATCCCCTTACACACCACAACAAAACGGTGTAGGTGAAAGGAAAAATAGAGTCTTGACTGAAATGGTAAATTCAATGTTATCATATTCAGGTCTTGGACAAGGTTTTTGGGGAGAAGCTGTTCTAACAGCTTGTCCTATATTGAATAGAGTTTCTAATAAGGAAACTAAAATAACCCCCTATGAATAATGGAAGAAAAGGAAACCAAACCTTAATCATTTGAAGGTTTGGGGTTGTAGAGCTATTGTTAAAGTTCCAACACCTAAACGTAAAAAGTTAGGTGAAAGAGGAATTGAATGCATATTTATAAGATATGCACATAATAGCAAGGCATAGAGGTTTATGGTAATTGAACCAAATGATTCAATTTCAATTAATATTGTTATTGAATCAAGAGATGTTATTTTTTATGAAAATAAATTTAATTCTATATCAAGACAATTACAGCCACAACAATTGATTCATTCTTCAAATGAGAATGAGATTCCATTGGAACAAATTGATAATAATGATGAATCTTGTCAAGAATTAAGAAGAAGTAAGAGGATTAAAAAGGTCAAAGATTTTGGACCAGATTTCATTATATTTCTTGTAGAAGGAAAAGGTGAAAGTATATGCAATAAGATACCTTATTGTTATAATACAGAATCTGATCCTATTATATTTGAAGAGGCAATGAAACCTCAAGACTTTGCTTTTTGGAAAGAAGCAATAAATGATGAGATGGATTCAATAATGGGAAATCAAACTTAGATCTTAGTTGATCTTCCACCAGATTCCAAACCAATAGGTTGTAAATATATCTTCAAAAAGAAAATAAAGGTCGATGGAACCATTGATAAATTTAAAGCAAGGTTGGTAGCCAAGGGTTTTACACAAAAATAAGGTATTGATTACTTTGATACCTATGCTCCAGTAGCAAGAATTGCTACAATTAGACTCTTAATATCACTTACCTATATATATAATTTGGTTGTTCACCAAATGGATGTTAAAACTGCATTTTTAAATGGTGAATTGGAAGAGGAAGTGTACATGGAACAACCGGAAGGATTTGTTGTTCCAAGACAAAAGCATAAGGTATGTAAGCTTGTTAAATCTTTATATGAACTTAAATAAGCACCAAAACAATGGCACCAAAATTTTGATAAGGTTGTTTTAGCTAATGGCTATAAAATAAATGAATCCGATAAGTGCATATATAGAAAATTTAAAAATGGAAAAGGTGTCATAATTTGCTTATATGTAGATGACATGCTCATTTTTGGCACTGATTTGGAACAAATAGAAAACACAAAGAAATTATTGTCAAACAACTTTGCTATAAAGGATATAGGTATAGCATATGTTATTCTTGGGATTAAAATAACCCAAGATGAAAGCACTACAGCTTTATCACAATCACATTACTTTGAAAATATGCTTAAAAGTTTGATCTTTTCAACTATATACCAGCAACTACACACATGGATCCTCAAATAAAATTAGTATCTAATACTGGTAGGAAAATTGATTAATTGAAATATGAAAGTCTAATTGGTTGTCTTATGTACATAATGAATAGTACAATACCAGATATTGCATACGTTGTTGGGAAATTGAATAGATACACAAGTAATCCAAGTAATTTGCATTGGCAAGCTTTTAATAGAGTACTTAGGTATTTGAAGAAAACTATTAACTATGGATTATGTTATAATGGATATCTTCCAGTTTTAGAAGGGTATTCAGATGCTAGTTGGATTACAAGTTTGGAAGATCATGCATCTACTAGTGGATGGATCTTCATTCTTGGTGGAGGAGTCATTTATTGGGGTTCTAAGAAACAAACATGTATTACTAATTCCACTATGGCAGTAAAATTTATTGCATTAGCTGCTGCATTTAAAGAAGCGGAATGGTTAAGAAAGTTGCTTTATAATGTACCTTTATGGCCTAAGCCAATTTCACCTATTTCTATATGTTTTGATAGTGAGGCTACTCTAGCAAAGGCATATAGTCAAGTATATAATGGAAAGTCTAGACAAATTGGATTAAGACATAGTTATGTCCGACAATTAATCTCTGATGGAGTGATCACTATTAATTATGTGAGGTCAAGTAAAAATTTGGTTGATCCTTTGACAAAAAGCCTTGCTAGAGATGCAGTAAAAAGGACATCAAAAGGGATGGGACTCAAGCCCATTAATTAGAGTCACCCATGATGGAAACTCGACTCAACGCTTGGTCTAACGTCAAGTCTTGAGTTCAATGAGACAAAGTACATCATTAGTATGTGACTGCTAGCACTATAAATAAATTCATCCTAAGATTAAAGTGTTAGGTACTTGTAATGATAAGGGAAGGATGAGTAATGTACTCTTAATGGACCCATAACATAAATATGTTAGAGTGTTATAATTATGGGAACACTCTTAATGGGATCTACCTATGTGAGTGGAAGTGTGACCGCTTCTAGGAGCTCAAGGGCTTGGCTCTGACAGCACTCATGAAAAGAGGATATAGACACATTGCCATAATAGTGTCCCTAGATACTATGCATTGACCGATGTTAAAATTATTGTGTGAGATGTGTTCGGTTAATCAACTGGAATAGTTGGTTCAAAGCTTAGTCTACCATGCAATTTCGATTAACTTTAACATGTTCTCACTAAGTGAAGGTTCAATCGTAAGATACCTTCATTTATGCAAATTGATTTCCAAGAATATCAAAATCTAAAATATTTTGAAAATTGGGGAGGTTGTTGGAACATTTTCAAATATTTATAGTGTTCCAATAACTATAAATGAATGAATGTAATTAATCAAAAGTTATATTATTTGATTTTTTGAAAAATAATTATAACTATTTAAATAATATTATTTGAATAGTTATAATATTAAATGAATAATTATGTGTTTATTTTAAAGATATTATTATTCAAAAAGACACCTATTGAAAGATGTTTTTATGAAGAGACATGAAAGTTCCTATAAATAGGAATGAGATTTCATTTGGAAATCACACCAACAAATTCTAATATTCTTTCCTTCCTTCCTTCATTTTCTAATATTATTAGATTATTCTATAAAGTATTGCTGTAGAAATCCTTTGTAGAAATTGAGTTTTTTTGTTATACATTGCTCACTACGTAGTGAACTATTCTCGTCAGTGCAAAACGCAAATAGTCATTGGCTTCATCGTATCCTCGAGGTTAATTTGCTTGGAACTCATTTGCACACCGAAGATAGGTGGGGGCGAAAATAACTTTAAAGATAGTGGTTTGATACACGCCTTGGAGCCTTGTCCTATTTCTTATTTTTCAGTTCGAGTTTCGTTTGTGTGTTCGAGATTTTCCTCACCGGAGATTTGTACTAACAATATTCCCTCATCATCAATTTAATAAATAATCTTCAATCACTCTTTGTTTCCATTGTTGTTTGAATATGATTAAATATTACCTCTTCAAATAATCATTGTTTTAATGTTGCATTATTATTATATAATTTTAACTTATTAATACTAACAATCTCCATTGAATTTACCATAACTTTTCTATGCTACTTGATTAAATACACCTAACTACTCGATGCTATTCAAGTAACAACTCTATTTTACATAAATAAAATTGGCACATTTTTCAAAATAAAATAAACACAAATTTCTAAAATTACTATATTATAATGTCACATGCGTTGCATGTGATTTTATGCACTTAATTTTTCTAATTAGTTTTTATATAATGTATTTTAATTATTGTAATTAATTTTTAATTTCTTATTCAAATTTTAAATATACCTAAAACATGTTAACTTATTTAATAATTCAAATATAATAAAATATATTTTAAAAATATCATATTAAAATATTGATATTTTGTAGATCAATGAATTTTAATAATATTAAAAAATTAAATCATAATTAAAATTCATGTAATTAGAATTTAAAATAATAATTAATAAACGGTAGTAAAATATATTAATTATTTTGATAATTCAAATATGGTAGTACCAAAAACTCCTTCTCAGTAAATCATTTGTACAAACAATAAAATTGATATGTCATAAAATAAATTCTTACAATATTTAATTTTAATTTATTTTCTTTATAATGAATAAATTCACTAGAATAATTTGTAAATAATATATAATTAATATGTAACAAAAAATAATATCAAGTAAAAAATAAAAATAAAAATGTTAGAAAAACTTTGTTACAAATGATTGTAATTGTAAGAACATTTTTAACTAAACTTTTACAGGTAGTGAATAAATTATATTAGGATCATCTTAAAAAAGTATAATTTTTAAGCACCCATAAAATAGTGTCACGTCTAGGGGTGAGCAAAACTTGATTTAACTCGAAAAAATCGAAAAAAAATTAAATTTCGAGTTAAACGAATCGAGCTATTCGAATTAATCGAATTATTTGAGTCAACTCAAAACTTTTTTCGAATTTCGAGTTCAGATCGAGTTTAGTTTTTGAATTCAAATAAACCGAATACCAAACTATAATATTTTACATCTTTACCCCAAACTCTCAAACCTCTTTACTTTCCCCCAAAACTTTTACTCTTTCCCACATTCCCCCGAAAACTTTTACTCCTCTCTCATCCCACCTCCCTTCTACCCCGAACCCATTCCCCCCGCAAATTTTACTCCCCCATTTACTTTCCCCCAAAAATTTTACTCTCAATCCCCAAAACTTTTTCCCCCTAAACTTTTATTTTTCACATTTTACCCCCAAATCAAAAATTAAAATCATCCAAAAAAATCCCTAAACCTAAATAGTAACAATTTTATTTAAATTATATTCAAAAATTATTTATATCTACTATTTATATTATTAAATTAAATTTCAAATTTCTTACTATTTATATTATTAAATTGTTTAATCATATTGAATCTATAAATTTTATTAAAATTTATTTATTGATGATGCTATAAAATATTCGTGTTAAAATTTTATGTTGGTATCAATTTCACATTTTATCTTTAAGATAACTTTTGTTAAAAAACACATTTTTACATTTAATATTTTTTAATTTCAAAATACATAGGGACAAGAATCAGAAGATAATTGAAGCAACTAAGCAAGTCAAGAAGAGGATGAAAGTTAATAACAAATTTGATTACGGTGAGTGATAGTGATTATAAAGACCCAAAATCTTTTTTTTTTTTAATTTAACTTGAACAAATATATTTGATTCAATTCGAATTTCATCTCACTCAACTCGATTCGAGAAAATTTCAAATCGAGTTAGAATGATAAAATAGGATTCGTCAACTCAATTAACTCGATTTTTTTCATTCGATTCGATCGAACGCTCACCCCTAGTCACGTCGTTAAATTTTAAAAATAATGAAATATTATTATACACTCATCTATATCTAATATCCTCTCCAACTTAATTTAATTTTAATTAAATTACTTAAAATAATTAATTTTTTAAATTATAAACAAACATTTTTTCTTGTTTTACAAATTTTAATCATTTTTTTCATAAGTTAATTTTTTTTGTGCAACCAATTTTTAAAAAATAGTAATTTTTGTGCAATTTTTCCATGTCATTAACATATAATTTTAGTAATTATTTTACCCTGTACCTCGAACCCCGAACCCCAAACTCCGAACCTTGAGCTTGAACCTCAAACCCCAAACCTCAAGGTTTAGGGTTTGGGTTCGAGATTTAAGATTTAAGGTTCAAAGTTTAGGGTTCATGATTCAAATTTAGGGTTCAAGGGTTTGGGTTTGGGGTTCATGTTTAGGGTTTGAAGTTTTAAGTTTTACGTTCAAGACACAAAAAAATTACCAGTATTATGTGTCAATGACATGGAAAAAATTGTTGAAATGTTATTAAATAATTGAAAGGGGACCATGAATAATGTGGTGGGAAGAGTTCATAAAATAATTTCTCTATAAATGAGTGTATAATAATAATTTCATGTCTTTAAATTTTGATGGTATGACAAAATTTTATTAGTACCTAAAACCTTAGTTTTTATGATCAATGTAAGTTATTCCTTTTAGCTAATATTTATAAATTAAATTATAATTATTTTAAATATATAATTATCTCAATTTTATTAAATTATAATTATTTTAAAGGTATAATCATCACAAATTCAATTTTACATTAATTTTTAAATTAATAATAATTATATATTAAATATTATAATTATTTTCAAATGTTTTATAGATGATACATGAGAAATAATTATCACAATTTTATCTATATTTCATACTTAGAATTCTATTCAAATAATAAATCTATTTTTAAATTAGTACATATTTTTAACTAACAATTCAATTAAATTATAATTAATTTAGTGATATGATAGAAAACAAAGTTTTTTAAACTCATACTTTTATATATTATATTATATTTTTCCTTACTTATTTTAAATGTTTTAATTAAATAATTATTTTAACAAAATATATGTTTAAAATTTATTTTATCGAAAATTTTAAATATTATATTTTTCTTTCAAAATTTTATGCCTAAGCATTAAAAAATATATAAAAAAAGTTTTTACTAGTTAATAATAGCAACACCGGAGCGGGAGACGCCACTCTCGGCAGGACCCGTTATAACAAAAAAGAAGCCCTATCCTCAACTCGTATCGTAAGGAGGAAGAGAAAATATACCACCGGTGTCGCTGGCGACGAAACCACCGCCATCTTCACTTTCACATATTTGATCTTCCACCACCGACGCCTGCGCCACCACTACCAGTGAGAATTCCATCTCTCCTTTCCCTTTATTTCTTCGCTTCAGATCTTTGTCGTATGTTTCCTGATTATCCTATATTTTAGCTTTTTTAATTTATTTTGTTTGCTCTTAAATTTTGATTTAGCTTAAACTTCTTTTTCTTTATAAAAAAAAGGAAAGCATTAAGGTGAGATCTATCTGTGTTTATTTTGTTCTGATATTAATAATTTTTTATAGTATTTTCTGTTAATGGCACCTTGCAGTATCAATTAAGCGTTTCCCTTTTTTTTTTAACATTTATTGCTAATTTTAAACCTAGCTAAGCTTTTAATTTTGTTTAGAGCTTTCTAGAAGGATTTTGATGAAGTGAAGAAACTATGGCTAGCAATTCAGGAAGAGGATACCCTACAAACGGTTCCATCTATGTTTGTAATTTACCTGAGGGAACCGATGAAAGTATGTTAGCTGAATATTTTGGAACCATTGGCTTGCTAAAGGTATTCATAAAGTTTTGATGGAAAAACAAAATGTATGCAGCTGTTTGTGCTATCTGTCACCTTATTGTTGTGTTTTTGCTGATTTTATAGAAAGATAAGCGAACTGGTCGACCTAAGATATGGTTATACCGAGATAAGGTGACAAATGAGCCGAAAGGTGATGCTACTGTTACTTATGAGGATCCACATGCTGCATTGGCTGCTGTTGAATGGTTTAATGACAAGGATTTCCATGGGAGCACAATTGGTGTTTTTATGGCAGAGAGTAAGAGTAGTAATGCTGTTGTAGATGTTCCAACTGCAGCTGCTGATGATGGTGGATTTGAGGATGATGCAGCTAAGGACATGGATGGGGGTGGTGGAAGGGGTAGAGGTCGGGTTGATGCTTCAGGAAAGACGTGGCAACAGGAGGGAGATTGGCTCTGTCCGAATACAAGGTCTGTGATGTGATATTGGTGAGCAGCTTCTTGCTCTTCTGTAACATTTCCTTCCAATTGTCTTTACCTCTGATTGTTATTTTCATACTTCATATAATTTATGTTTCTGGATGCAGTTGTTCCAATGTCAACTTTTCATTCCGTGGTGTGTGCAATCGATGTGGAACTGCTCGACCTGCAGGTGCATCTGGTGGTGGTGGAGGGGCTGGTGGTCGTGGGAGGGGTCGTGGTGCTCCTGATTCTGGAGGTCATGGCCGAGCAGTAGCTGCTACTGGTGGACTTTTTGGCCCAAATGATTGGCCTTGCCCAATGTATGACTTCTAATGCTCGAGTGAAATCTTTCCTTCTTTTCTGGTCCTTGTGTGATCTTAGGAAAGTCAATATTTTCTTTTAGTTTTTCTGTTTATTTGGTGCAAAGGAGAGCACTACTGCTCGAACATAATATCTCTACTGTAACATGCCCCCTCTCTTGCCACTTGAACTAAGCCAAAGTGATGTCTTTAATATTTTGCTGGATTATACAAATTGGTGAGGAGCCACTAGGGGTGGTTTTATTGGTGCTTTAAACATTTTACACTTCAACTCTACAAATGTTAAGAGATGTGGGTGTGGTTTTTATATTTGAATGTAATGCCATCTTTTGCCCAACGTTATTCATGTCAGTTCTTTGAATTTCTCTGTAACAGGTGTGGTAACATCAACTGGGCTAAGCGTATGAAATGCAATATTTGCAACACTAATAAACCTGGTCACAATGAGGGTGGTGTGAGGTATTCATAAGTATTTGATATATTCTAATCTTAGTTACAAATTAAAATCTTGTGGATATTTTCATTGAAAATTTGATCTATCTTCTTTGTATTGTTGATTTACTTTTCCATGTTGGCATTGTGTAGCTTAATCATTTGCTTCATTTAATTCATGTTGTAAGAGTATCCTTCAGGGTGATGTGGACCTTTAATCTTATATGAATAAGTCGTCAACCTTACAAGTGTTCTTTTCCTCTGATTTACCTTTTGGTTTTGGATGGGCATTGGCATTAATTTGTTTTCCCTATTTCTCTTTTTGCCAATGGTTTCTCTTTTGTATCTTTTAATCTTTTTGAGTTATAGTGAGAAAGCTGAGAACCATGTTTCATTGACAGTAGTGATATTGTTTCCATTACTATTTCCAATCAAGCATGAGACACCACCTTTCGATCTTCACCTTTTCCAATTCATATAATGTTGCTAAAACATGGCTTTGCTTTCTTTCAAATGCATTAACTTTTGCTTACTGCTCCTTTTCTAAAAGAAACTTGTACCACACTCCCTTCACTTGAAGGAGATGGAAAATAAAAGAAAATTCCAATAAACCAGCTCATTCTTGTATTTTCTGTATTTCATCTCTTTCGTTATTTAACTATTTTTTTTTCATGATTAGGGTACACACAACGGCCTGGACCACAAACTATTCTTTGTTGTTGTTGTTGTTGTTGTTGTTGTTGTTATTTCACTGGAAAAACTTTTTGGAACAAAAATGGTTTATGCTTTGAGTTTTTTTTGCTGTGCATCAATTTTGCTCCTTGATATGTAGTCAGGCAGTTCCTTTTTGTGCTCTTGAACTCCTTTCAGTACTTTCTTACTATTTATTTGAGCCAAATGTCCTGGAAATCTGGTTTCCATCATTTTTTGTTAAATATGTTTGTCAATTAGTTTTCTTTGCACTAGATATGCTGGTTTGACCCTATTTTATTGGCTTGATTGGGTTTTGTTAGTACAACTGGTATTCAACTTTCTTAAGTTTGTTCCATCATTTTCTCCTTAGCTACCCATTTCCGTTATTTGAACTTGTTGGAATTTGTTGTGCTACTGGCTATCTAGAGAGCAAAAAGATTCCTAAATTTAGTTAGTTAGACACTCACTTCATTGGAGGGAAACTGAAAAGAAATGTAGTTTCCTCTTATTACCTGAATTGCATACGTTCTTCTACACAGTGCATTATTCTTTTTAAACAGTTTTACCTGATTCTGTAGTGATGTTCTGGAGTAACTGCCATTACTGCATAGGCATTCTTGTTATGTGCCTTCACGGTATTCTTCTACTTGTTAATTAATTTTATTATCAGAGCATTGGCTTCATTTCCTCTTCTATGTTCTTTTCTTTAATTGTATTCACATCCCATTTTTTTTACTCATTTAATATGCTTTTACTAGATGGAGTGAAATGCTAGTTTGCTTTTGTCATTTTACTACAGTATTACTGAGCTTTCACTCCTACCCTTCGATTTTTACTGCTATGTGCAAAGCATCTTACATTTGCTTCATTTCCTCTTCTATGTTATTTTCTTTAATTGTATTCACATCCCATTTTTTTGACTCATTTAATATGCTTTTACTAGATGGAGTGAAATGCTAGTTTGTTTTTGTCATTTTACTAAAGTATTACTGAGCTTTCACTCCTACCCTTCGATTTTTACTGCTATGTGCAAAGCATCTTACGTTTGCTTTAAACCTGTGGTTAACAGAGGAGGACGTGCTGGTGGTTACAAAGAACTTGATGAAGAAGAGATAGAGGAAACAAGGCGACGTCGACGTGAAGCAGAAGTAAAAATATATCTGTTATCATTATTTGAAGCTTAGTTCATTGAATATCTTAATTTTATGGTAATTATGTGTTATCCTCAGGATGATGGTGAGATGTATGATGAGTTTGGCAATCTCAAGAAAAAGTTTCGAGCAAAAACACAACAAGCTGAATCTGCTCGAGTGCTAACAGGTTCAGGCCGGGCTGGCTGGGAGGTTGAGGAACTAGGTATTAGGTTCATTACGTTGATAATTACTTCATATGAGGATGCGTTGTTTTTAGATACTGATTGCCATACAGAAAATGAAAGATAAGGGTCCTAGTTTAGGTTGCTTGGTTCCAGATTAGTTTGACGGCTAATTTTGTTTTACAGTATATTTTACATATGAAGTAACCATATTTCATATCAGCTTTAGCCCAGATAGATACTCATTGAAAACTTTCATATCGGCATAAAATACTGAGCTCATATAAACTTTTTTTTAACTTAAATAAAACGACACTTTTTTCATTTATACCCCGGAAAAAAACAGTATTCTTGTTGAGGGTTGGACCCCCGACACATTCAGTATTGTCCCTGGTGGAAGTTTTGTCTCAGACTCTGCCAAGAGCTCAATTGTGCAGGGTTTTGCCTTCTCAGGCATCCTACTAGATGCTTATGGTCTGTGAATCCGCCGCCTAGTCAGGCACTTAAGCCCTCGACAAAGGTGGGAGACAAAATTCCCACTGGGAACAATACCAGACTTGTTGATGTGCCACTTGGCCTGTGAACCTGCAGGGTCTCAGCAGAGCCAAGGCACATCAACAGTTTTTTTTTTTTTTAATTTTATAAAACATTGTATCTGGCAGGTGTGATTGACAGGGATGGAAGAGAAAGAAGCAGAGACAGAGGAAGGGAACGGGATGATAGAGAAAGTAGCAAGAATAGAGAGCATGAAGATAGGGAAAGACGCCGTAGTCGAAGCAGAGAGAGGGATAGGGGAAAGGATCGGAGCCGTGATTATGATTATGAGCGAGATAGAGATTATGGACGGGATCGAGACCGAGGCAGATACTTTTACTGAGAAAGAAAGAATGGGTGACGTTAATGTGGTTAGAATATGGCAGTTGATTGAAACATTTTGAGTTGAATTGGCATCTTAGCAAAGACTAGTATCTAGAGTTGGATGTATTGTGGATTTAGTGTGATGGGGTGGCCACAGTTTTGGTACTATAGGAGAGTTTAGATTTTGAAATTAAAACAGTTAATGATTTTATCTCCTTGCTATGGTATTTCAAAGCCTTCTTTTTAGCATTCTTGAAACTCGGGATGAATGTTCGAGCAAAAGTTGGTTGACATCATTCTTCAAAAATGTTCTACACAGTACTTTGGGCTATTGAATATTACATAATACCGACAAGAAAAAATTAGTAAGTAGGTACACATCAATTAACACCACCAATATGACCTTTTTTTCATACATAGGCTATCCATAGTCTTTATACAAATTCCTTGTTTGTAATAAAATTGATGCTACATCATAATTCATAAATGAACACCAGATACAATATACATTTATATATCTAACCACCGATGTCTAGGGTATGTTACATCTCATTTTGTTTTTAAAATACATAATGCGTAATATCTAACCTTTTTGTAAAGTTTAAAAACTCTACTAGCAGTGTACTAAATATCTAATCACGATATTTATTTGGTACATAAGCGATGAAATTTTTAACTCCACAAATGGGATTGAGATTTTGTCACGTCTTATTTGTTTATTATTTTTTAATTTTTAAATACAACTTAATGATATATAACAAAATCTCACAAGATACGAATAATTATCCTTGCATTTTAATTAAATGAAAGTTTTATTATGATAGAGTAAACTTTAATATATAAAAGTAATTAAAACATTTGAAATTAAAGGTATAGAACCAAAAAGTAAATGAAGTGATGACTTTATACAAATAATCTCACAACTTTGACATCTTAAAATATGCTCTATCATTGGAATGGGAATGATATCCTTTAACCTTGTAATCCTTTATTAGTAAATGAATTTTATCGGCTTAGAAAAAAAAGTTAGCCAATTGGATTATACATACATCTCTCCTCAGTCAAAGAATTGAATCTAATCCCTTTTGCTTCCAAACATCTAAAAAATGGCATTTATATATAAGTATTATATGCATGCATGGAAGAGTTTTTGAAGGTTTTGTCTTTAACCCACCGGTGTGGCAGGATTCTTTTTGGCAAAATAAAGTATACAGGTCGACAAACATCATTGATTATAATATTGGGAACGCACATCCCGGAGCATGTATGGCAATATGGCATAAGTTTGCTGGTTTTACTTATCCATTACCTAAATGGTTCAATAATTTCTACCTGGAGTTTTTAGGCTATGGCTTCTCTCTAATATATAATCATATTTGTTGCGCCTCTTTTGCCACTCAACACCCTTTCCTGTTTCTTCTTTGTCACATACTAACAAAAGCCTCCTTTATTTTGGTTTCATTGCTTCATTCTATGCCAAGCTAAAACCTGGGAAAAAACAAGCAATAGCAATGCCTCAGTTCATCAATCTTCAGATTATCATTAATGATCAACATGCTTTCTTCCTTCATGAGGTAAGTTCTTTCATTTCTGGGGTTTTTCTTTCTTAATTTCATTTGTATGGACAAGTAGAACCACTGATTGTGAATATGTTTGTTGGAACTTTTTTTTTTCAGAATATTATATCAGCTTTCTCAGGAAGGTTGAAGAAGATCATTAGGAAACAAAAGAGAAAAACACAGATTGAAAATTACGTTATAGAGCTCAATGATTTCCCTGGAGGACCAGATGGGTTTGAGCAAGTTGCAAGGTTCTGTTATAGCTATGGTGGAGTTGAAATCACAGTTTCCAATGTACCTCTCTTTTATTGCTGTGCATTTTTTCTTGGCATGACTGAGAAAACATCAGCCAACAATCTCTTGAGACAAACAGATAAGTTCCTTGAAGGGATGTTTGATTGGTCTTGGACTGATTTAATCATGAGCCTAAGGAGTTGTGAGCCATTCTTTTCATATGCAGATTCATATGGTCTAATCCAAAAGTTTATTTTTGCATTGTTAGCAAAGATTGCTCAGAACTCAGATATGAACTTCATAACATCTTCTTCATCATCATCTTCACCTGAGACAAGTTTTGGGTTCAGATTCTCTTCAACATCCAAAGCCTCTCCTGAGTCAGCTAGTCCATGTACTAAATCAGGCAAGGATTGGTGGTTTGATGACTTGACAATACTAAGTCCAAAGATTATAGAAAAAATCATTAGGAACTTGGGTGCTTATGGGAACCAAAATAACAGTTTTACACTCACAAGGTTCCTTCTCCATTACCTCAAAAGCAGACCCCAAGGTTCACCAACCTCAAAATCTGAATATGGTGGTCTGGCTGACACAGCTGTTCATGGGGTTATCCTAGTGGGGAAAACCAAATTTTCTTGCAGGAAACTTTTCTGGGTATTGAGACTTGTATCTGGTTTTAGCCTCAGCAAAGACTATAGGGCAGGGTTGGAGAGATTGATTGGTGAGAATCTTGATGAAGCAACTGTAGATGACTTGTTGGTATCTGGACATAACAAGGGTGTTTATGATGTCAATCTGGTAATAAGATTGATTACAGTGTTTGTTAATAGTGAAGGGGTGAATTCAGAGAAGATGAAGAAGCTTGGAAGATTAATAGATAAGTATTTGAGAGAAATATCTCCTGATCAGAACCTCAACACCTCTAAGTTCCTTGCAGTTGCTGAGAGTTTACCACATTCTGCTAGAGATTGTTTTGATGGGGTCTATAGAGCTATTGATTTCTATCTTCAGGTGACCATTTCATACCCTTTTTTTTTGCCCCCTCTATTTTCAACTCAGAGAGTTGATGTTTCATAAATGGCTATTGCAGTCCCATCCTACACTTTCTTTTGAAGATAGATCAAGGCTTTGCAGATGTCTCAGCTATGAAAAGCTCACATTTGAAGCAAGCAAAGAGCTAGCCAAGAATCCAAGAATCCCACCAAATATTTCAGTTCAAGCACTCATATCACAGCAATCTAAAGTACCCCAGAATGAGTTAATGTTATATGGGAGTAATCCCAAAGGCAGCCGGGTGTTGTACCATGATAGCATAGATTCATCATCAGCAGAGAATTTTTCAGAAGGGACTGAATATATGAAACTAAATTTGCAAAAGATGCAATGGAGAGTGGTAGAGTTAGAGAAAGCGTGTAAGGAAATGAAGGGGCAGATGTCAAAGTTGGTAAGGCATAACAGTGCCATCACCCCTTGCTACAATGCAACTTTGCCGAGATTTTGTTGAAGTTCTTTGTATAATTACTGAAGGGGGTTAGTGTTTGATAAATTGAAGCCAAGATTTGAGAAAATGCATGATTACATTGAAAAAGTAAATAAGTTTTTTCTTTTTGGTTTGAGAAATTGTATGATTACTTGAAAAGTAAATAATTTTACATTGTAATTGTATTTTATCCTTTAAAAATTTAACATAAATATCTAATTATAAAATTCAAATATGGTGAATATCTTAATTATATGTTTTCTTATAAAAATATGAATGGGAAAGTTTCAGTGTAAATTAAAAAGTTTTTGTCTGAGTTCATCTGTATATATTTTTCCTGTCCATTTAACAATATCTCCCACTTATTTATAAAATATTTAAGTAGTTGATTAAATAAAAATATGATATTTTTAAAGAATGGAATCAACAATATATATATATATATATATATATATAAATTCAAAAGCAAACAACACATAAACCAAAGAAAATACAGAAGAAAAAAAGCCAAATTGATATAAATAAAAAAAAAAAAAAAAAGGAGTGTACTAATAGATGATATAAGAAATAAAAAAAAGGGGGGTATAGTGGGAGGAAAAGGCCAAGAGTGAAGGAGGAAACTATGGGGAGGCTTCGGCTGGTGTATTGTGTCATTGTCTGTCAACATGTGATTATTTTAATAATGCCAATTGGGGTTATACGACTGATCCCGTGATTATTAAACAAACACATATGTATTGTTGGCTGTTGTGGTTCTATTAAGACAAAACATGTATTTGCTTTTTTTTTTGGATTTTTGCTCTCTTTTCCCAACAATTTTTCCAATTTTCTTTTTGACTTTTTGTATATAGAGGTAGTAATTTAGGGGGAGTCTATGATTAATCCTGATTTTTTTTTTTGGCTATCTTACTATATATTTATCGATTTTCTTGGATGAAAGTGATAGTAATTTTTTAAAATACTTTGTTCCATTATTAATTTTTAATATGCTTAAAAATTATAATAATAAGCATGACACATATAACATGGGGACGGGAATTTAGGTGTTATCTTACTATGTCTGTAACATGCTTTTGCTTTAGGGTATGTAGGACGCTCACTACATCTCCTTTTTCCAAAACTAAACCAACATTGGTTTGCTTGTGGAAAGTGGCTTGGCTGTTTTTATAATCAAAATTATTAATTTAAGTAATAAAATGTTTTTAATTTAATATAAAATTAAATATAGGGACAATTTTGGAGAAATTACCAATAAAAGCCGTTTTTTTTCAAAATTTATCGAAATGGGCCGATTTTTTGATTATTTACCGGAATGGTCCATTTTCCGGGAAATCGCGTCCACGTCGTCAGCGATATCGAGATGCGATGTCAGACATCGCGTCCACGTCGGTGTCGCTGCCGACGTGGACGCGATGTCCTCCGCGCGTGAACAGTACCCCAACGGTCAAAAATTTGACCGTTGCCCCCCAACGGTAAAAAAAACTATAAATACCCCCACCCTTTTTTTTTCACAAACAAATCCTATCTAATATTTCCTCTCTAATCCTCTCAATTTCCTTCCAACTTTCCTTCCAAAATTCTCTCAAACCCATATTTAATTTCAATTTCCTCTCAATTTCCTTCCAAAATTCTCTCAAATCCATATTTAATTTCAATTTCCCCTCAATTTCATTTTTAAAATAATTTTAAATTTTTTATATTTTTTAAAATAATTTTAAATTTTTTATATTTTCATCAATGGCGGATGATTGATTCGTCTTGATAGGAATCACATATCGGTGGAGCAAATGAAAATGGTAAGTATTAAATTTAATTTTTAAATATTATTTAAGATTTTTTTTTATTTATGTATTTTTAGATAATTATTAATTTATTATTTGTTATAAAAGTCTGAAGATCGGTTATTAGAATGCAATATCCGGAATATGCATGCTCCTCCATCACCGGGTAGAGAACTACCTGCGGGAAGCGGGTTTTTGGCACGTGGCGACGGTAGGCCGGGGATGCAAGTTGGACCCGAAACTGATCAGTGTGTTGATCGAGAGGTGGAGACCCGAGACGCACACATTCCATC
Organism: Gossypium raimondii; assembly: GCF_025698545.1. Lineage (NCBI taxonomy): Eukaryota > Viridiplantae > Streptophyta > Magnoliopsida > Malvales > Malvaceae > Gossypium > Gossypium raimondii. The sequence continues at coordinate 31,155,102 of NC_068565.1, forward strand.
TTCCATGTGGAGAGTGCACTATCACTCTAGAAGATGTCCATCTGCAATTGGGATTGCCGGTGGATGGGCACCCAGTCACCGGGTCTGCCCAATCTAGCAATTGAGAGGCGGTGTGCTACGAGCTTTTAGGCGCTATTCCGGATAAAATGGATGGAGATAAGGTCGAGATGGGCTAGTTACGTGCCACCTTCCCCGATCCGAATGAAAATTCAACCGAAATTGAAAGAATCCGATATGTTCGATCATACATTCTTCAAATATTGGAGGTTATCTGATGCCCGACACATCACGGAGCCGTGTACATCTAAGGTGGCTGCTAAAACTCGTTGATTTTAGAGGAGCCTATGAACTTAGTTGGGGGTCTGCCGTCTTGGCAACATTATATCAGGAGATGTGCGGGGCGACGCGACCGAGGAGAGCAAACATCGGAGGTTGCCTGTCACTACTGCAATCATGGGCACGGTTTCGCTTTCCATTTCTACGTCCTCGAGTGAACCACCCATATACATTCCCACTCGTAACGAGGTAAATTTTATATTACATTTTGGAATTATTATGTAGATTTTTTAAAATTAAAAGTATGCTAAAAATTTATTTAATTAGGTGGAACCATTCAGCAAGTTATCGTGGATTACCGTCTGAACTTGAAGATATATGGCTTCTATTGGAGCAACGGTCGGAAGCAGAAGTAAGTATTATTGCAAATAGATATTTCCATACATTTGCTAGTATATTGATATTTAGTATTTAGTATTTAGTATTATGTATATAACTAATATTTCTATCATGTTCATATAGTTTCAATGGACACCATACGAGGATCCGCAATTGAGCAAGAATCCGGAAGAGTTTTACAAAATCAAAGCTTGGCACGCGAAAGTGGTGTTGATCAACTATGCAACCGTGGAGCCCCACCGACGCAGAGAGTGCTACTGACGGTTTGGATGTAGACAACCGATTCTGCGGACCACGAGGTGTTTGACGATCACCACAAAATCGACCTTCGGCTATTAGGTGCGGATTGGCCTGAATCTTTGGTCCGAGTACACGGAAATATGGGAAAATCGGCATGAATATCTACCTACTCGGGAACAAATCATCGTTCCAGAGTTAGCGTGCGTTCCATAATACATGCCATGGTTTAGGATCCATGGCAAGCCGTATTTACTTACGCCAGAGGAGAGGCAGCGGCAAATACGTGTCGGAAGGGAAAGGCGCGGGCCTCTAAATCCAAGACAACAAGACTACGAAGGCAACCCCTCAACGAGGCCTAGACAGTCACCCGGCTCATCATCAACGGCCATGCAATCACCGTCCCCAACGAGAGCACCGACGCAGTCACCTGACATAGCAATTCAACAGATGATACCCACGCAACCGCCTTTCCCTATGATGCCAGGTGTGTTTCCTAGCCCTTATATGTACCCTAACCCTTACATGTATCCTTTTTCGAATCCTATGGCAGGTTGGAGCCAAATGCCCAGTTCAGCTTCATTTCCTGTTATGCCGAGCGGACCGCCGATATCTAGGCCAGCGGCGCAGGAGGGTTTGCAAGGGGGGCCGTCGGGGAGCTCTCCTTTTTACCAATCGCCACCAACGTATGGCTTTCAAACACCGTCGCCGTTCATGATGCAAACACCTCCACATACACTATTCTTTGAAGGTGGATCATCGTCCCAAGTTCGACAACCAGATGCCGAACCGGAAGAACCACAATCACCACCGAAGGAAGAACAACCGCCGCCGAAATCTAGAGGAAGGAGGAATCCAGCGCGTAACCGTCGACGGCCGCCATGTGGAACCGAATCCCCCGGGCATAGACATTGATTGCCGTATTTAAATTTATTATTTGATGTAATAAAATAGAAGTTTATTTGATGTAATACGCATAGAATTTTTTTCGAGTTATTTTGATATTATTTGATGTAATAAAATAGAAGTTTATTTGATGTAATACGCATAGAAATTTTTTCGAGTTATTTTGATATTATTTGATGTAATAAAATAGAAGTTTATTTGATATAATAGGCGTAGAAATTTTTTCGAGTTATTTTGATATTATTTGATATAATAAAATAGAAGTTCTATTTGATGTAATAAAAACCCTAATTTAATTAAAAACCCTAACCTAACCTAATTTAATTAAAACCCTAACCCTAACCTAATTTAATTAAAAATCCACTTGCCTAACCTAATTTAATTAAAACCCTAACCTAACCTAATTTAATTAAAACCTTAAACCCTAACCTAATTTAATTAAAACCTCATCGCCTAACCTAATTTAATTAAAACCCTAACCCTAACCTATTTTAATTAAAAACCTAACCCTAACCTAATTTTACATAATTTGATAATTTTACTAACCATTAACACAATTTTTGGACTTAATAATTTTACATAATTTGATAATTTTACTAACCATTAATACAATTTTTGGACTTAATAATTTTACATAATTTGATAATTTTACTAACCATTAACACAATTTTGGACTTAATAATTTTACATAATTTTACATAATGTTAGATTTGGTAAAATGTTTTGACTGGTACTAACAATTAAGAAATTAAACTAATTTGATAATTTTACTAACAATTAATACAATTATCAATTAATAATTGAATAAAATATAATTTTTTCTAAAATTACATTCAACTATTGCGATTAGGGCATGATCGACTTGTATGGCCTGGGTTCCTACACCATCCGCACAACTTCTGTTGACTGGCTGTTTCTCGGATATCCATATTGTTCTGTATTCTAGTGGAGCAAGGTCGTGTATACATCTCGAACACCGGACGGAAGTACATCAGTTGGCGACGTAAATTGTACATATAACTCAATATAAGATGACCCACTAGCAAGATGAGTCTGCACCATTGCCTCCAAGCTACGAGCACATTTTATGTCGAACGAGTCATATGTCACCGGATCAACACAAGAACAAAATCGATACGTGATTGACAGAACTTTCATTGGCGTCGTTCTGAAGATTTTACGCCTAATTCTTTTACGAAGTTCTGTCAAATCTATGTTCTGGTTAAATGACAGTCGCACCGTATTCTCCGACAAAAAAACAACACCATTCTCGGTGTGGCAAACCTCACCATCGTAGTAAATAACAGCACTAATACGTTCACTCATTTTGAAACTCTTAAGTTTCTTAGCCTCTATAAATTGTTTCTGCTATGACTTATGCATTCTAAGAACATTTTCTGTCTAATTTATAGCCTCAGCCCAAACTTGCTACTGTAGCAAAATCGCGTCCACGAGGGCGCGATTTCACAATTTCTTCTCAAATAGCATCTTGGTAGAAGCGATTTTATACTATTTGCTCAGAAACGTCAAAAAAATTATTTCTTACATGACCAACTGTAGCAAAATCGCGTCCACGAGGGCACGATTTCACAATTTCTTCTCAAATAGTATCCTGGTAGAAGCGATTTTATACTATTTGCTCAGAAACGTCAAAAAAAATTATTTCTTACATGACCTACTGTAGCAAAATCGCGTCCACGAGGACGTGATTTCACAATTTCTTCTCAAATAGCATCTTGGTAGAAGCGATTTTATACTATTTGCTCAGAAACGTCAACTCGAAATAATTTATTCCGGGACCTAAAAACCCTAAAAAGCCTGAACCCTAAACCCTAAAAGCCAAAAAACCAAACGTGAAAAAACGTCAAAATCGCGTCCCGGAGCGCTCGTGTCGAGACATCGCGTCCACGTCGGTAGCGACTGCCGACGTGGGCGCGATGTCCCGACACGCACTCGACATCACGTTGACGTGGACGCAATTTCCCGAAAAATGGACCATTCCGGTAAATAATCAAAAAATCGGCCCATTTCGGTAAATTTTGAAAAAAAAACAGCTTTTTTTGGTAAATTGCCCGACAATTTTTTATGTTTTAATATATATATATTTTAAAAGTTTAAACGAGAATGTATGTTAATAAAATTATAGGCTACTTAATTTTCTACATGTCAAGCAATAAATTAGATTTATTCATGGGTTGAGTTACTTGTTTAAACCTGAAGGTGCACTCAAAGTTTGAGAAGATTTTAACAAAAATATTAGGCCCAAAAAATGAATCCGGGTAAAAAAATTAGACCCAATTAAAATATGGGCTTGAACATTCAAGACTCGAGCCTAATCTGATTCGTTTTTAAGTTTTTAATATTTTATATTATGTTATTTTTATATATTATGTAATTTAGAACACATTAAAAGAATAAACCTATACTAAATATATATTATTACTCTAATATAAACATTAAAATAATGTTAAGATGACTATAAAAAATTTTAATTTTATTTATAAAATTATTAAATACTAAAATAATATAATATAAATATTTAAAAAAATTAAAAATACGAGTGAGCCTAAAATGGACTTGGGTTATTCTTTTGCAAATAAAGACGGATTTGAACAAAATTTTATGCCTATATTTCGGGATAGACTGAGCTTGGATAAACATAAAATATATTAATATTATGCTTAAGCCCAACCCAACCCAAACCTAACCCAAACCGGCCCATGAACACCTCTACAATGAACACAAAAATAATATTTTTTTAACCAACACAAATAATATTAAAAAATACAATTAAATCAACGAAGTTAATAGCCATATTTTTCCATAAACAGAAACGAAAAAACAAATGATGGAACAACAGGAAAACTGCTACGGAATCAACCCACAACCAAAATAAGTATCCAAAAACAACAGCAAATAGAGGAATAAACTGCCCAAAATCTCAGTCAATACAACACCACAACCCCAAAACAAGAAAAAGAGCAATCTTCGTCGTTCTCCTATTCAAACTTAAGGCAGCAGCACCAACCATAACGGTAGAAGCCTGGTCACTAGGCCAAGGAGAACCCAGGTCAGTGCATTGGTATTGGCAAGAGAGCGAGCAACAAAGACACTAAAAGCGGACAATCGAAACAACACCCCACAAATGACCATGCCAGGGGTCGAAGACTATGGTGGACTCCAAACTTAGAACTCTGCTCCCAGCAGCCCCAGGGCACCAAGTTAAGGGAGAGGGAGGAGCAACCAATGTAAACCAAGAACAAGGTTGATCTGAAATAACCCATGGGAACCTCAAGCAGCCGAAGCCTGCACCATCTTTGGAAAACCAAGGGCCCAACAAAAAGGATGGAGAAGAGATTAGGAAAGCCGCCATCACAACATGCATGTCGCCAAAGAGGAAACCAACAGGAACCACCATACGAGCCTAAAGAACAAGAAAAGCAGCAAAGAAAAGAAAAATGTGGCTGCCGGTTGATGGCACCATCCTAGAGCAGCTAGTTAAAGTTCTGGGCAGAAAGGGCAGGAAGGGGAGTTTAATACACAATGTATTTGTGGTTAGCAGTTTACGATTTCAACATGTTGGAATAACCTATGTCATCTTCATATTTACATGATCGAGAAAGATTAAAAAAAACAACAGACAAACATAGAAATAAGCAAGCTGGTCGTATTATACATATTCCATAGTTCCTTTTTTCTAAGCAGAGTTTCTTACATGATATTGGGAGTCAAATAACTTACTTTTCCTGGATAAAAACAACATTCAAATACAACAATAGTATAATCAAAGAAACAAAAGAGAAGGAAATTACATATCTATGATAGCCGGACAAGTTCACTATTCCTCTAGGTATTTGAGGTTTTCTTTATGCCGTGAGTAAAAGGTAATTACAGCTATAACTATGAGCTACTGTTCTGAATCGGTTGTGAAGGACATCTATCTTCTTCAATGGTGGATTGCGGGTTCATGATCTTACAAAGAGATCGATATTGTAGACGAACATTCTCACCACTTCCAATTATCTTAAGCAAATACCTGCAAGAAATTCATAAAAAGCATGGCAACTGTCACCAATGAAATCTAAGCCCATTGCTACCTCTGCTGCGATGACATATCTACTTTTTTTGTGTGAGTGAAAAAAAAAAGAAATAACAGTTTCCTCAACTTAATGAAATGAATGCATTAAGAGATAAACGTTCAATGCGTATCTTCAAGAAAAGGTCATCTCACTATAGTCTAATTTTTGTGGGGGTAAAAGGAATTAACACACAGAAGTGAAGGAGATAATATTTATTATTTTAATCTTCTGCTTGAGTTTTCCAAAACGTTGATAATGCACTTTTCAAACTTAAACTTTCTTGTTAAAAGTAAAATTCTGGAGTTACGCTCAAGCTCAGCCATATTATGATGCAGAACCCTACTAAGTTAATTGAGGGATTGGCTTACTCAAGCCTTTATTTTGTTGATCTTGTTGTATTTATGAGACTTAACTGTAATATTCATAAATCTAAAGTTATATTTGGTATTTTACATCTCCAGTAGGATTAGGATCTTAGTTTGTTCCCCTTACCCTATTAAGCTTTTCTAAAGTATTAGCTTTTGTTATTAAGAGTTTCTGGTATTTTTCTTTTAAAGTCCTAATTGGGGTAGGGGTTCTAGTTCTTTTAGGATTAAGGTTCACAGTTGGCTAGTAGCCTATATAGATATAAATATTGACTTTGATTAGGAAGAGATTTTCTGTATTATTGCTATTATGGTTTTGTGATGCAATCAACCTAAAGCGTAAAGTCCTAAAGAAACCTGGGTGTGAATGTTTAGAATTTCTTTCTACTTTCTTTGTTTGATGCAATCAAGAATCCCTAGTTGTAAAGCCTAGGTAATCCTTTTTTTACCCTGTTTATCTTTATCTTTTCCTTTATCGTTGTCATAACCCAGCTCCTTAAACTATCATTTGTCACATTAGTTTGTAGTTCAGTCATCTTAGACTATAGTTCAATTCTTTTTTGGATTTAGACTAGGGACATTTCAAGTCGGTTCATATCAACATCATTAATTGTTTAAGGTTCATGTCACTTCATTCACAACTGGAATCTAACAATGTATTTTAATGAGCATTTATTACAAAATTGAAGACTACTAGACACAGTTTTGTGCATCTGTAAGATCTTTGGATCAAGCCCACTCACCAGCCATTGAGGCATTGGGATGTAATAACGGCTTCCTTTCCAACAAACTTTTCTGGTGTCCTCCTGTTTCCCTAAACAATCAGTGTAACCGTTTCAAATTTCAATCTAATTTTTAAGTCAGAGAAGTCATAATCAAAATTTTTGCCATAAACAGATGGCAAAACACACACCTTAATCAACACCTTCTCATTCACTGAAAATGGATATTGCACGCCCCTATGCAACCCATCCTCAGCACCATCCTCTCCATTCTCCTACAGAAAAACATTTGAAGAGTGTCGATTTGAAGATGAAAACAACTCTAACAAATTACATTTGGAAAGTTCAATGAGTGCTAAAAGCAGTTTGAATAATATTCACCATAAATGTCCCCTTTTTTTTCTCAAACATTTTAAATGATGATTCAATTTCATTTCATAAGAATTCAAGAAATAAAATTCCCAAAGAAAACATGAACATCTCAGCTTATCCTGACTTCTAATGACCATGTTGAGACATTAACCTACATGATAGGTAAGTTCACAAAGATGCATCAATAAAAAAACCAATTCACACCGAATGGCCATGTTGAGAAATTAAATGATGTGATTGTTTTATTTTAGCACAATGAAGTAAAATGAGTCAAAGAACTGCATTTCACTTAGGTCCATTTCCCATTTTCATAATAATAAAGACTATTTCCTAGAGAACAACCGGATTCCAAGAAGCAGCACTCCTAAACTTTGAAAACTCTAGCAACAGTTTTGCCCACATGGAAAATTATGGGTCTATCTCCTCCCATTTGCATTTGCAAATGAACTGCGAGTTTAATATCCCCATTATGCTTATGACAGTTTATACATGCCAAACAAAAGTTTGAAAGGACGATGTCAAGAAATTTAGAGCATACCCTGCTTGATCTCTTTGATAAATCAATTTGGTCACCCATTTCTTTCCGTCGTTTACGAAGAGCGGCATTATGGAATAGCCTCCGATTATCCTCTTGCTTCACAGCTAAAGCAGCAGCTCTTAGAGCTGTTGGACAAAAGTGAGATTATGATAAACAGATAAAAAAGATTCAAGAAAAAAAGAGAGAACACACAAGGAATCAAATTGTTTGAAAAAGGAAATGGTGAGGGAGAGAAGTGAGACAGAAAGAAATGAACATAGCAAAACTGGGAACAAAAAGATGGAGAAAATTAATGAAGCTATCAGAATGTACCTTTATTAGGGATCAATGATCCAGAGTCGATGTCTGCACTGCAGAGTGTACATCTTGACTGTGATGCAAACAACAATTGTAGTTATGATTCTTATCTGTTTCCATCCAAAGGTAATAATAAATCCACAAAAAAACAGTAATGAAAAGGAAACAGCAATAACCATCAATGATTAGCCTCAACATAAAATGCAGCAGTGATCTAATCAGAGAAATAAAAGCAAACAACTTTATGCACTTGCGTACAAGCAGACATATAAACAACAATAGATGCACGCCAACATAAAAACAGCCTTTATAAGCCACAAAATGACAAGATCTCCTTTCCTTCAAATCTTCTTGGCAGACCTCTTAGCACTTCTGATTTACATTAACTCCTGTAATATTTATGAGTTTGCAAACTGCCTGATTACAATCCAACCCCCCCCCCCCCCAAAAAAAAAAAAAACAGAAAAGAAAAGAAAGAATTTGACCCCATTCTTTAACCATCAAAAGTATAAGGAGATAAAAATAGTTCGATATTACCAACAGATACATCATTCTAGAATGCTGAATTAGGTGTGCTCACACCTTCTAGTTGAGAAAACCAATATTTATTTATCTACCCTGTCTCTTAAATATTCTTTCCATAGAACATACAGCAAGTTCCAACAAGCTGAAAATCTTTTGGCGTTAAAAGGTTTAGTTTTTCCTCAAAAATGAAAAGCAACTGGCTCCTAGCATATCTAGAGAGTAAACGGACTCATTAAATTCAAATGAATAGCCATTAGCCTTTATCTACCTCCCATTTTCCCTCTTTTCAAAGGACAAGAAGAATTGTTAATGTAGGCCACAGAGAATTACAAGCTTTAGGAAAAGAAAGATGCGACTGCTATTCTGTTCTCAGAGAATCTATTCAACTTCTAGATTGCAACTCATCCTACAGTTATTCAATGATTCACCTCTAAATCCCCAAGAAAGGGCAGAACTGTCATTTTCTTGAGGAAACCATGCAGCGTGAAAATAAAGCAACATTTTGTTCTCCTTAATTGCAATATCCAGCTTACCATATCAAGGACTCTCTTCAACATGAGACCACCAAATGAATGTCCACAAGAAACAACCACAGCATCTTCAAGGAATGCACCACTAAGCATCAAGGAAAAACCAACAAAATAGATCAGCAGACATGGTAAATGTGAAAAGTGAAATGTATTGGCATGAATGTTTCTTTTTCCTTACTGGATTTATACAAATACCTAGGTTCATTTGTATTTCAGAAAAGCTTAAAAAGGATTATGCATCCTAAAAAAGGCGGATGTGGTGCCAACTAAGCACAAAATGAGAAGCATTTTTTTAAGGTCTATCATACATGAGGGAGAATAGCCTAGAGAAATCCTATAAAAAGATGTGAGCTAATGGAATATGCCCCATTTTAAAGGTGGAGGGAAAGATGACGGGTTGGGACTTTCAACAATGACTTAGTTATGCTGATTCACACGCAATATGATTATAAACAATTTTATTGATGCTATGACATACCAAGGATGTATTTCGACTTTCGAACAAAACTTTAAAAGAGATACAAAATAGCTTAACCAAAGGAAATTACAAAAAGATGAATGAAAGTGAGACAACTTACGACAAGGGGTCTGATAGAACGCTTCTCAATGAAGGCTGCTTATTCAAATTGTTTCGAGCTACCTGGGAATCCACAATTCACAATAAGGTTTTCTAACAAAAAAATTGCAGCCAAAATATAAAGTTCGAAATGCAATATGCAAGCAACAACAATAAAGTAGGTCCATTTAAAAGGGGGGAAAAGCTATGCAACCAGTAAACTGCTTTCCGTAAACTCGTGAGCAAATAAAAATGTAAATCAACACAACAAAATCCACTTTCAATCAACCACCAGGCCCATCACATGTATTTGAAAATCTTTCCCTATTAAAAAAATATAAAATAAACAAAGTCAAACATTGTTTCCCTAAATAAGAAGAGAAGCAACTCGAAATGGCACAGAATAAATTTATACACTAAATCAGCTTTCAAATTCTGCAAAGGACTATTTTCAACACCTTAAAATTAGTTAAAAACAATAACAGTATATTAAATGAGGGAGATGGATATTCACCATCACCCTTTTTTTCTTGGTATTCTACTTTTCACTGGAGAAGCATTGCGTGATATGCATCAAGTCAGGACTTACACAAGTATTATCAGAACGATTGCACACTACATCTTCTTCAGCAGAAAGTTCATCCATAAACTGGCTAACAGATATTGGTACATAGCTTTGTGGAATTACATGACCAGCAGCTGCAACTGGAGAGCAATCTAATATAGCATTGCCTTGTGGCATGAGCCTGAATGCAAGTGATGTCCTGACACCAAGTGCTGAAAAGGTTACTCACTTTAGTCAAGAAGTACAAGTTGAATAACTTTGCTGCCACGTTAGAAGCAGCAAAGCATGAAGGGAACATGACTACATGTTACCTGCCACCATTATTAATGCCTGATAGGTACTCGGGAGCAGCTCTATAGGTGGCAGCAGGACGAAGACCAGCGGTGGCATGGCTAAGCGCCTTGCCAGTAATGAGCAACATATCCCCAGGAGCTAATCCAGCATCTGCTTGGTACCAACGACCGTTGGGATCACAAACCTAAGGCAGAAACTATTTAACAGATATTCCCCAAAAGGATCATATAATCAAAATATCCCAAACAAATTATGCATACACATGTGCTGGCATATATATATTCCTTACTTCAACATGAGTTTGTTTTTACAGAAAAAGATATATGCAAAGCAACAGATTCCGAAGAAAGTGCTTGATTAATGAAAAATTCGTACATAAAAGATTTTTTTTCTTCTGCAAGGAAAGAAAAATAAGAGACCTGTAGACCAGGACCATCTGAAGAAATCAATGTCAATAACCCCTTCTCAACTTCACCAGCAGTCCCTGGCTTCCCTCCTCCAATAGCCCCCTTTCCATTTTGCAAAGACATGTGAGAGTAGGATGCAACAAGCACCGATGAGGACACCTCATTAGCAGGTAATGGGGTATCATCAAGCAAATGATTGAACACACTGTACAATACATATTTTGTATTTTGATATCATTACCAAGATAGAAGGCAGAAAAATAAATATGAGCAAATTAATACAGGTAAGATAATCCACCATCACCATCCTTACTCGCTTTGTAAACGAAGGTGCCTTGCTATTGCACATAAAGCAACACGAGCTGCCTTCCCCATGCACCTAAATATATCAGCCATGCATGGGGGAGATGAGTCCCAATCTTCCAAAGACCTACCAGAAGAAAGCTAACGATTTGTCATCAATTGCCCAAAAGTAATAAGCAAATAGATGCATAAAAAAAAAAAAGCAATATAAACAAGTTCAGAGAAAAAAAAAAGTAAATGTAAGATACATTTAAAATAAATATGCAGCAAAAAGCCATGGCAGTTGTAAATGTTATGCATAGACCAAATGGCGTAACTACTAAGTGTGTATAAAACCTGCAGCAAGCACCATTAAAAGAAAATGCATTCAATAGGTTTACAGCTAGAAAATTAGCTAAATGATCATTGATAAGCATATCCTAGCGAAGTTATGTGCGGGAATAAGGAGAACTCCTATTATGAAGAAGTGTTCAACTGTTCATCCAAGCAATTGACATGAGACTAGAAAAGTTACTAAGAAATAGGCTCCGGCAATGCAGTAGAGCAGCAACATGGCCAAAGAATTTAAGGTTAATTTTGCAATAAAAAATTCTATTGTGAAAGAAGACTTGGCATTAACTTAAATCACATTACTTCGGATACAAGGTGACCAAATGACTTCAAAGATGTATCACCACTTAAGTGTAAAACCCTCCGGAAACTGATTCGCTAACTTCTTGAAACAAATCCAAATAAAAATGTCTCCTTTTGTACCAATTTAAACACTGGAGGAAAGATTTCATCATTTCATAAACTATAATGCGATTTGTTAAATGCTGTTTCGATCTTTTTCGAGCTTCAGCAATAAGCTCGATTGCTCGAGTTAAAGTAATTATGGTCAACGAAGCAAATACAAGCCTTAGCTAGCATACTAACTGAAAGCAATCATTTGAACAAAAAAATTTTAAGCATTAGATTTTTCAAGAGAACGGACAGAAAAAATACATACCTTCCAGCCCTATACATATAAAACCCACGACTTCCTTTTCCAACAGTATTTACCCTACTCCTAAAGTACAACCGCGCGGCTTCCAAGGCGCAACGCATCAATGCGGCATCCTCGTTCCCAAACTCAATAACCGCCGCATTGTGTCGCATCAAAGAACCCGAAAAAGCCTCCACGGCCCTCACATAGGAAGCAGAAGGGGCACCATCATAGGGGGAAATATCGGATAGCCTAACTCTGGCGAGTGGAAGTGCGGCGGTCCCCATGGTTACGAGAGGCTCACCGGACGGATGAGCGGCGGAGATTGGAACCGCGACATGCTCAAGGGGCTGGCGTGGGCGGAGAGGGAGAGGGGATTGAGTGGGAGTTGGGGTAGGGGATCTAAGTGAAGAGTCGGAAGGAGGAGGAGGATTCGGCGGTGTCGCCTGCTGCGGCTGCTGCATCATCATCGCTACCATGAATCATTTCTGATAGGTAAAATAAAAGGGAGAAGATTTCAAATTAGGGTTTTGGGCGAATCATTTTGAGGAATTTGGTGCTTTTAATTGAACTGCTACTGGATGTGGAGTATCGTATAAAAGATGATGACTAAATACAAATACTAAGTTTCTACATTTTGGGCAAATTTGTTGAAGTTGAAGGCTCGCTATTTAATTTCATTAAATTTGTTGTCTTTTTTTTTACATAAAAAAATAAAAATAAAATTGAAAATAGTTGCTAGTATTTTTTATTTTTATTTTTACATCAAAATTAAAATAAAGTAGAAAATAGTTGCTAGTGATTTTTACTTTTTATTTTTACCAACAGATTCACCCTATGGATTCGAGATTAAGGATGGTAATTTATAATCGGAATTTAGATTGGATGAATTTGAATAATATTTAAATTAGTAGTTGTGATGGATGCATGTATTAATATTTAAATATTCATAATTATTTTTATTGTATTTAGATCTGGTCATGGGCTAGATCAGGTGTCTATCAATGGGCTAGGTCAGGTCCGTCCAAAAAGTGAGAAGGTTTGGATAAAAATATAAGCTCGAAAAATGGGCTTGAGTAAAAAAAATAAGACCCATTTAGAAAATGGGTCGGGCCTTAGGTAAGGTTTTTTTAGCCCGAGCCCAAACCGAATTTTAAATGAACACTTGTCTATTAACAATTATCTTAATTAAATTTTAAATTGAAAGTGCACGTTTTAACTTCTTAATTGTTGTAGCATCCCGTAACCCTAATACGAAAACGGAGACGGGTGAAGGGTGTTACATCAGAAGTATCACATGATACGAGAAGTAGTAGCCAAAGGAATTATCGATGTGGTGAAAGTATCTTTTGAAGATAACCTTGTGCATCCGTTTACTAAGCCTCTTGTAACTAGGAGTTTTAACAAATACGTTGAGGATATAGGAATGCGAAACATGACACATTTACTTCACTAGGGCAAGTGGGAGATTGTTAGGAAATGTGATCATATTGTAGTAAACATGTAATTGTTTTCTATGTAGTGGGAGATTGTTAGGAAATGTGATCATATTGTAGTAAACATGTAATTGTTTTCTATGTATTTGAATTATGGATAAATAAATTTCGCATTTCATTGTTATGTCTTTTGTATTTTTGTATTTCATATTTTGCATGTATAACGGAATTGTGACTAGCAAATATTAACTCATTGATTATCTAAGTTAAAACTGATGATAAGTGGCATTGTCAGAACGTTTACATTGCGATAAAGATAACTTACTTCAATAGATAATCTAAACGAGTCCGTGATTTCGTAAAAGAATTAAAGTGAGCATTTGATTCAAATACTTAGAAGGATTATTATGTCGTCTACAATTCCAATTGAGAAGATGATTAGTTTTGGCTATCAGAGCAGTTAACTCCGCGGGTAGAGACATAAATGTATTCATTGGCAAAATGATATATTGGACTAGACCCCAATATGAATTAATTTTGAATTCATTTGTGAATTAATTCACTTATGACACTCATGGTGTGATTTACCTAAACCCTGAGTTAGTTACTGACCATGTGTATGTAACTCATGCGCTTTGATATAAGTGGAGGCTTATGTTCTAAAGATGATCGAGACAATAGTCGGTATGTTGGGTACATGACTTGTGTATAGTATGGATTTACTAGCAACAGTGGAATTCATAGCTCAATTAAAGAGTTAACAATATCCTCTCATTAGCATTGTGTGGATTTATAAATATGGAACGTGACCATAGGTTACTTGTTCTCAAATGAGCAATTTATCACAGTCATCTGTTGACAGTGATCATATTAATCATTGAGAAGATGCAATGGTGACAATGAGATAAAATAGGATTGTATTGAGTGAACGGATTCAACTCAAATGAATTAAGGATATCATATGAGGGTAATACACACATGACGAGATTATTGGACAAAGTAGTTGGATGAAACGCTTTCGTAAAGAGTATACAATAAGGAGTTTTCAATCATGGTACTTCTTGTAGACTGACTCCATGATTAAGTAATTGTGAATTATATGAATGATGCTTCTAGACATAATTGCAATTACTAGAGTCTAATAGTATATGTCTGATTGGTCCCTCCGCTGCTCAATAAAAGCTCAATCGGACTGCATTTGAATTAGAAGAAAATTTTACTAACTTTAGGAATAATTTAATTGAGTCAATTTATTCGATGTGGAATTAAATTGGGCGGTCGTAAGAATTGTTCAACTAGAGAAATTGATTAAAGAATTTTCTTGAAAAATTAATTTGGAAAATCTAAGTGATTTTTGGGAAAATTAATTTTGATCAAGTAAAATTAAATTAAACAAAATAATTAAAATTAATATGATATTTTTGTAAATTAATTTTTAAGTCAGACACAATGGGTAATTTAACTTGAAAATTAGACCTGATATTGTAAATTGGGCCAGAGAGTTCAAAACCGAGACTAAGACCCAAAAACTGGTCGAATCGGACCTGGTATGTAAAACCTGGCTGACAGTCCAATCGATGGCTGGATCGGATCGATTGGGCCATCACTGGCTCAAATCGAACCGGCAGAAACCAAACAAGTTCAAGGTGTCGACAACTGCGACGACAGCATTTTGATGGCAGTTACTAAGACTCTACCAAAGAATTTGATTTCAGATTAACTATTTCAAAAATAATATTATTTTAATAGATTTAATATTAAATTTATTTTAATAGATTTAATATTAAATTTATTTTAATATTTATCTTAATAATATTTTATTAATTTAATATTAAAGTGATTATCTTAATATTAAGTTTAATTCTATATTATATTAAGTTTAATTATAATTGAACTTTCTAAACCCCCTATATAAAGAGAGCATGGTTCATTATTTACACACACTTGCTAAATAAATTATTTCAGAAAATTTCTAGAGATATTTTTCTTATTTATAACTTGGCCCAAAAGTTTAGAGAAATTACAAAATTACTCCATTGATAATTTTTGTGAAAAATTTCTGATTCGAAACGAGCTCACACTCAGCAGATGTGAACTTGAGGATAACGAAGAAGACTACTCAGTCGAAGCGTTCATCCTAGACAAATCGAAAATGTACAATTTTGATTAAGTGTTTATTATTTTAGATATCACAACCAAATTCTTGTTTTGGAAAAAAAATTAAAACTCTGTTTTTCCCTAAATTTATTTTCCGCTATATTTTCCAAACCCAATTTTCCATCAATCACAACTGCTCAAAGAGCCATAGTCACTTTAAATCACTTCAGGGTGTATAACAAGCCACTTATCATTCACTACCATATACACAAAGCACATGCTAAAAATCTCACATGTATCACATATCTCAACATACAAGCATCACATGTAATATAACATAGATCGAGTAAGAAAACTTACATTCGGAAGTTAGGCTTTTGATGGATTCAACAATTTGCATACATATTAAACACAATATAGACTCATCATTAGCAACCTTAATCACATTCAAAAAAAAAAATATTGCAGACCTATGCTTTTCCCTTTTTAATACCGAAAACTTAACTAGTTAACTGAAATAAGTGATTTTATTACTCAATTTTCGTTTCTAATTTAAACACCCTAAATATCATATTATTACAGATCTAAGTCATCTAAAACAATTAATTCTTCAAATATAACTTTTCCGAGAAATTGAGCTTAGATGAACAATTAAAGAGACTCTCAATTTCTTAAAATTCTTTAGCGATCTATCAAATTGAGATAAATGACCTTCTAATCAGTTCAAAATAAGTTGAAAATCAATTTAAAGCAATCATTCAACTTAACATTTCGAGTTTCATCATTTTTAAGCCAAATTTTGGTTTAAAACTTTAGATCTATGCAATTCTCAATATAATTGATTAAATTTTGAATTGTAGAAACAACAAGCTTAGATTTATCAATAGAAATAAGAATGTTATCTCAATTGAATAAGAGTGACGAGTTGATACTCTAATTTGATAAGAAAAAAAAACATTTGAGAATAGGTGAAGAAATTGATGAGGTAAAGAGGAATTTTCTTTAAAATTGAAAGGAATTTTGATGTTTGGAAAGCAAGAAAGCCAATAAGGATTAGTTAATGTGAGAGAAAAGTTCTAATTTGATTTTAGGGATTTTTCAAATGGAGATCTAATAGAGGGAAGAGATGTAGGTGGTGTTTAAATACATAAGGGAGAAACAATTTTTTAAATTTTGGGGATTTTTCTTTTAAGCTACTTTCCATTTTACCATTTTTTAAATTAGTCCTTTAATTTAAATTAAGACATATTTTCTTAATTATTTTCAAATTCAATTTTGTTTTTGAAATCCATTTTAAGAAAATTATTTCTCGAATGCTTAATTTTAATTTTTCGACTCTAAATTTTAGACTCGATTATTATTCTAATATTTTATTTATTAATCATTACGAACTTAATTTCAAGATCTGAATCGGATTCTTGGTTTCCTAACTTGACACTACTAGACTGATTTTTGGGATATGACAGTTGGTATGTTGGTCTACGACTTTTGTAGTATGTAACATTATTTCACAACTATAGAATTCATAGCACAACTAAAGGGTAAATGATAGTCTTTCATCAACATTACATGATAGATGCAAAGAAAACATGGTCATGTTTCATTTGTCTTGGTGATAAATGATTTAATTACTACTTAAGAGTAAATGAATTCTCATGAAGGAATGTGCAATGATTATCATGAGATAAAATAAGATCATATTGGGAGAACAAATTTATCTCAAAGATATTAAGAATATGCTATGAGGGTAACACATTTATTACAAGGCCATTGGACGAGCACTTATTAAGTAGTTTTCATAATGATATATAATAAGAGGGAGCTTAGTCACGATACTTTAGTGGAATGACTTCCTAACTAAATAATGTTATAGGCGAAAAGCCAAAGCTTAATTATAAATTATTTGAGCCCTAATTATATATGTCTAATCGATCCTTCCTCTAGTTCGAGATAACCAAAAACGAATTGCATGTAGAACCAATGAATAGAAATAAATGAAAAACGATAAAGTGAGAGAAATAGATTGCACGTGTCACTATCCACAGTGAATGAGTTTTCTCATTATATACAAGAAATTACTAAGAAATAAATTTATGATTATTCAAATTTTTATTTAATTAATTATAATTAAATATTGGAATTCAACTATGGAATTAAATTAATTAAGTCATTATGAATTTATTGAATAAGGAAATTAAATATATTTTCTTCATAAATTCTATTACGGTAACAAAATTAGAATTAGATTGAGAAAATTATTTAATTGAGAAATTAATTTAGTTAATTAATTAAATTAATTGATTAAAAATAATATTTATTTTGGGTAATAAAAATAAATAGTGAGTTGGATAAATTATAAGTGTTGGATAAAAATACAAGAAACACATATAATTGGACCAATACAAGAGAGGCCCAAAATTGAGCCTTGTATGTAATACAAGGGTGACAACCTTAGTAGTAAAATAATATTATTTAATCATGTTTTATTTAAGTAGAACTCTTGTACTTTTCTCTAGAAATAGAGACTATCGATTAACCTAAATACAATATTTTTTCATTCGTCGTTGTTTTGCCAAAAAGTATTGGTAATTTATTTACAAAGAATAAATTCTATTTATTGGGAATATCAAAAAGTTATCGGTTTATAGAGAGAATTTACTTTCCTACTGAAAGTAAATAAATCATTTTCATTATGTGACTTGGTTCGTGTTGCTCAAGCCCATACTTGAGGCAATTTGTGGTTTGAAGATAGTGGAGAAAATCATTCGGTGGAAAGTCAGTTTAAACTTGAGTCCATCTCGCACAAAGCACATGTACATCTCGATTTAGGTTTATTATAACACAACAAACTTGGTTTAAGAAAATTTTTTAAACTTTCATTGTAACCAACATAATTTTTTTCTTAACCGGAATTTTCCAACATTAGATTACCTACTAACATAAGTTGTCTTCTCACATCATAATCCAACCACATGATACAACTTAATATTAGTTAAACGTTAAGTAATTAATGATTCAATATTTGTTTATATATTTTGTTTTTCATGCAAAAATCTGAGGACAAATACAAATATATATATATATATATAAATTATGAGATTTTATTAAATTAATCTGTTCAAAAAGTTACGAGCATTAAATGTTTTCCTGGTTTTCCAGTGTTTGTTTGCTTGAAAATAACTTACATTGGTAAAACGTTTTCAGAAACACGAGAAAATGAGAAGGGATTTTAGGAAAAATGTATTATCGGTTTTATTTCTGTAAGACATTTTCCATCTTTCCTCCTCCTTCCGTCCTTCTCCTTCTTCATCCAGTTGGACCAGTTCCCTTCTTGAAACAAAGCTCAAGGTAACTTTTTTATGCTTTACTCTGTATTTCATTCAATTTGTCGCCTCTCTCACTCAAATATTCTTCTTCCCTTTTTTTTTTGTTCAAGAATCTGTTTGGATTTTGCATCTGTATGTTGAAGAATCTTCTTCTTCTTCTTCCTTTTTTATGCTTTATTTAAAATCTGTTTGTTTTGGGGTTTTACATCATTCAGTTTATGCTTGCTCTTCTGTTACTCTAGATTTGTTTTTTTTCCTTTGATTTTCTAAAGTAATAGATATTTGGTAACTTACTTTCTCATTGTTATAGTTGGTAATGCATTGATATGTTTGCAAAGATTCTTAAAACAGAACAGAAGATGCTGCAAAATTTCCCCTTTTCTCATTTGATAAAATTGAACTTTGACCTGAACTCATTTCTCATGTGATCCAACATTCGAGTTCATGCATAAGTTATTAGCTCTATATAGTCAAACAAATGGTTTTCTTTCTGATTTTCTGTTTCTCTGTTCCTCTTTGTAAAGTTACATTACCTTCAATAAGTGTTAACAAACAATAGAACACTACGGTTTCCACGTTGTGCTAAAATCAATCCTTCAATAAGTCGAGTAGGGAATCATTTTCAAAACTAGCTACTTCTAGGGATTGGCTAATTCAGTCAGCAGAAATGCCGAATGAATCAATGATGCATGATCACACTACCAGAAATTATAAAAATCAAGAGAATAATTGCTCCACTCACCATGAAGTTCAAAGAAATTCATATCCTGGTGAAGTTAAAAATTGTGGATATAATATATACTAAATTAATGTATTTCTCATGTCCATGTGCATCAGTTTAGTAGTTAAAAGCTGGCCATTGTCAATGCATTTTTTATATTGTTCTGAAAGAAGTTGTATTGTTCTGAGTTTTAAGTATATGCTAGCCTACTTTTTTTTATTTCAATTTCAGCTTTCGTTATGGATTAAGAAATTTTATCTGTCAATAATATATTATCATACATCATTAACGCAGTGTTTTTATCCACAATCATCCTTTTGTTAACTCTTAACCTTATCCTCTGCTTTATGTGAATTTTGATATTATGTTTCTTCTTGTGAATTCATATGATAATACAAAAGGTTGACTTGTGTATCCAATTGTATCTACAACTGAGATTTTAATTGGAAAAGCCAAATTGATACAAAATGTAAACATTAAAGGCTAAATTTGATATTATGCCTATCTTCAATGTTTAGCCGAAAGATACAATTAAAAACATTAATTAGAAGAATTTCACATTAATAAAAAATGTAATGAAATAATACCACCATTAAAATAAATTAAAATTGAATACAATAAAATATTTTTTTACAATTTAAATATTTAATTTTAAAATTATTTTGACATAAAGTTTAAAATAATTAAGTTCAAAACTTTTGAAGTAAAAAAATCTAATTAAATCATATATACGTTCAAAAGAAAAGTGTAATAAAAATATTAAATAAAATAACATTTTTACTCATCACACTGTACATCATGTCATCTACAAATAACTTAAAAAAGAAGAGGAAGTGGTTGCAATATTTATTAAAGAATAGAATAACGGTATGAAATGATGAATAAGTATAGGTCCGGTGTCTATTTTCAACATTACATATGTACATTATATTGTGACCAATCATTGGTTTATTCTCAAATTGAATCATATCTAATTTTAGTTGTGTCACTAAATTGGTACAAAGAAAGTAGTTGATACTTTTTAATTTCTCAAAAAATTATTAATGCAATTGTAATTAGCTTAATATGTATGTATGCACTTTAGTCATGGTAACTTTTGTCATATATGTGATCTTATGAAAATCTTGCATCTTTTTTGTAGTGATCAAATATTTGTGTGGCATTATTTTGTGTAGATGGATCATAATCAAGATCAAAATGCAATTGTCGAAGTTGTGGCTTCAGTTTTAGCTTTTGGGGCTCTTTGGATTAAAAAATTAAAAACTAGGAAGGAAATTGCTTCTCACCCTCGTGTGAATTGAGATTATGAAAGAGAAAATTATATTAATAGTATTTTATATAATGATGACCAGCATTGTATTGATGTGATAAGGATGAGATCGATTGCCTTTTTTAATTTGTGTGATATTCTTAGTAGGAATAAATTGTTACAATCAACTAAATCTGTGAATATTAGGGAGCAAGTAGTTATATTTTTACATATAATTGGTCATAATGTAAGGTTTCGAGTGATTGGATCTAGATATTATAGATCAACTGAGACAATTCACCGTTACTTTAGGGTTGTATTGAGAGCTATTTTGAAATTGTATAAACTAGTTATTAGATTACCTGATGAGTCAACTCCTAGTAAAATCAGAAACAATCCAAGGTTTTATCCTTATTTTAAAGATTGTATTAGAGCATTAGATGGAACACATGTTCATGCATCCGTTCCACTTAGCATTCAAGGGAGATTTCGTAGCCGTAAAGGGGGGATGACACAAAATGTATTGGCTACCATTACATTTGATTTGAAATTTTGCTATGTTCTAGCTGGTTGGGAAGATAGTGCACATGATTCTCGTATTTTAAGTTATGCACTTTCACGCCCAAGAGGATTAAGAGTTCTGGAAGGTAATAATTATCATTAAATACCAAATAGTTCTAGTAAGCTCATAATTTATTAGTAATAATTATGTTTTGTAAAATTGTAGGTAAATATTATCTTGCTGGTGCTGGATATGACATCCGAAATGGATATATTACCTCATATCGTGGTGTCTGATATCATTTAAAAGGGTTTAGTGCTCAGGGGCCTGAAAATGCAAAGGGACTCTTTAATCTTCGTCATTCATCATTACGAATAACTATTGAACGTGTTTTTGGGATTTTGAAGAAACAATTTCGTGTATTAGATGCTGAACCATTTTGGAATTTTCAAACTCAAGTAGATATAGTTTTGGCTTGTTGTATCATTTATAATCATATAATGGGGGTTGATCCTAGTGATTTACTTAATCAATGATTATACAAGGAGCCTGTGTCTGATTTGATAATACTAACTCTTACGGAGCGAGAAGAAAGAGAAGAAGCAAGAGAATGGTCTGCTAAGAGAGACGAAATTGCACAAACTATGTGGACTAATTATATGGTTAGAAATATTAGGTAGGTTTAGGGCTTAGGGTTATTGTTTCTATGTTATGTATGCTTTAGTATTAAAATTGAATTTATTATGTTTTAAGCTTGTTGGGTATTGAAATGATTGACAATGACAATTATTAATGTAGAATGGGTAAGGGCAACAAAGAAGGGACCTCTGAGCAATTCAGGTGGACAAAACCGATGGAACATCTTATTTTTGAAATTCTAGCAGAGGAGGCCCAGAGAGGAAATAAGCCTTCTAATACTTTCAAAACAGTTTCTATTAATTGAGTTGCCGAAGCTATTTCTGAAAGATTTCAAGTCCAATGCGATGCGAAGAATGTGGAAAATCATTTGAGGACTGTAAAAAACCAGTGGCAGATTATATGCACAATTCGGGGTGAAAGTGGTTTTGGATGGGATGATAACATGAAAATGATCACATGTGATAGAGCGACATATGATGCAGCAGTGATGGTATTATATGTATATATATGTTAAGTATATTTCATTGTTTTTTACTTGTTATTCTAATTGTGTATAATATCCAACAGGCACACAATAAGTATGAACCATTTTTGAATAAAAGCATGGATCATTATGATAAAAAAACTTTGGTTGTTGGCAAAGATATGGCAACAGAGAGTTTTGCTAGAATATTTGCTGACATAGATTTGGATGATGGTAACCAAGATTCAGTGCCTATAGACTGTGACAATGAAGAGACTGAAAAGGTAAGAACAAAAGTTTCTTCATCTGGCACATCCAAACGTAAAAGAAAAAATGTTCAAGAAAGTGTCGTTGATGAACAAATTAAATTTGTGGGTGAACAACTTGGCAAAATTGCTAATGCTTTGGAACAATTCACTGCGGATAAGACACCACATCTTTTCGAAGAAGTGATGTCGATGGAGGAAGAAGGATTTGATGATGACCTCCTGTGTTCTGTGTTTGATTATCTAGTGAGTCATGAATCCGAGGCCAAATCTATTTTAGTTAAAAGTAAGAAGCATAAAAAAATTTGGCTTCAAAATTTTTTTAAGGTTGAAGATATTGATACTTTTAATGTGGTGTAATATTAGTTATGCACTTGGACAATGTTGTTGTTATTATGTGGTTACTACTAATTATGCATTTGGATAATATTATTAATTTCTAGTATTAATTGTGGTTTGGAAGCTAATTTATAATTATTCAATCCTTGTTTTTTATTTTTTATAACACAATTACAAATAATTTATTTGACTTTGGTTGTTTTCAATTTATGACGATTAATATTCTAGCTTAATAATTGAGTATTATTATATATTTAATTTAATTTGATTTATTTATTTATAAATAAATCATTGCTATATATGTGAAAACAATTAAAAATATAAATTTATTAATATATATAAATTTATTAATATATGTAAAAACAACTTTTTCGGAAAATATTTTCAGGAAATCTGCCAAACAACAGAAAATATTTTACACAGATTCATCCAAACACCAGAAAAGTAAATCATTTTCCAGAAATCATTTTTCAAAAAATATTTTACTAGCAAACAAACGGAGCCTTAATAACGAAATAACTACACTAAAGGTTCTGTTCGCCCTAACCTATATTTTGGTGTCCAGAAGAGTTACAAGCAAATGAACTTCAAGGATACAATGAAGCCCAATGATTGTCTATATTTTGCACTAATGAAAACAATCCACTAAACAATGAGTGGAACATAGCAAGAGTATTTTCTTAACTTTTGGTATGTCTTAATATCCATGTAAATGAAAATCCTTTCTTATTTATAAGAGTTCTCATGATATAATTATACAATAGATGTCTATTTGGATAATCACATCTATTAAGAATAAACACAATTATTCATTGCATATTGTAATTTGAATAATCATAATATTTTGTTAATAATGAAGTAACATAACTTTTAGTAACAAAAGCCGTAACTCATCACTTTTGAATAGCAATAATTATTGGTTAATCAAGTGACATAATTTTGGGATCGCTTATAATCTTTCAATTATAACTATTGAAATACTATATATATTTTGAAAATGTTCCAATAAAGATGTGATCATTGGATTCAATAGTTGTACCACAAATGCATCAGTCATGCTGTTCTTTAGTCACATTAGATTCGTGTTGAGTTTCTTAAGGTAAACCAACCAAATAATGAGACGTAGTCTCTCTGGACATTTTAACCTCCGTATCCAACTTAGTTGCGCATTATTTTTTTTTGTAATACACCTATATCAATGAAAATTTATCCAACTCTCTAGGCCCCGACAACATGAATCTTAAGCCTCGCTCCCTACAAGAAGTGACAATGGGACGATGTCTAACAAAATCTGATTAGTTAAAAGATCTCTAAATTCCAGTTCTAGTTCTCATCTATATAGGTCGACACTGTCTCCAAACCATTGTCAATCTCTAGCAGTTGTATTTATTTCTTGAAAGACGTCTTGCCAACCTACCAATCATGCCAAAACCGAACTTGATTCTCCATTTCCATCCATTGTACACTACCTCTCTAGCTTTCAACAATCAGCGCCGTGTCAAAAAAGCATTTGCTCTCGGTTTCATATTCATTAAAGTATTTGCAACGACACCATAACAAATCTTGCTTCCAGAATAAATGCAGCTTCACTTAGCAAGCATTGCCTAGCTTTTTGCAATCTCAGTCCCCTTGTATTCTTTGGTAACAAACTTGTTCCCAATTAACTAAATGATCATGGTTATATTAAGTATATCAAGTTGCTTATATGTGGAAACTGGAAGAAGTGATGACTACATCAAGCAAAGAGGGATGTGGTGGATTGAATAAGTGTCGTCGTCTCGTCCCACCGGGGAGAGCACCTTACCTTTCCAATCTCAGAGTTTCTTCATCACTCTATCCACAATGGAAGCATAACTCTCGCGAGAGACCCTTCCATGGATAATAGAAACTCACAAATAAGTACCCAAATTGAGTTTGGTTTGGTCGAATTTTTTTGAATTGTTTATAATTATTTAGTTCATTCCGATTTGATTCTCGGTTTTTTCAGATTATTTTTTATGTTTGGATTTATTTTTATAAAATTAACTTCATTTTATGCCTTTTGAATATTATTTAGTAAAATTTCAAAGTCTTTTTATAATAATTTAAAAAAATATTTTTCAAATAAGAATTAATCAATAACTTTCATAAGATATTTTAAAAAGTTATATAGAACTTCTAAGTTAATTTTATCATTCTAAGTTAAAAATTTATTTTTATATCATAAAATTAAAATTACATATAATTTAAATAAAAGACATTTGGTTGGATTGGAGTAATTGTAATTTTCTAACTTGTATTTCATAGATCGTTGATTGAAATCTTTTTTAACTATTAAAAAATTATTTTGGCTCAACCGAAGTTAAGTGGATAGCACAAGTGATACTCAATTATTATTTAATTATCATTTTGTTTCTTTTTTCTCACATTTATTTATAAATATGGTCTTCAAACTTCTTTTAAATTTTTTTTCAAACAAAAATAATTGGTAAAGAAAATTCCAAAGAACTCATTTTTTGTTTGGGAGGGAAAGGCAAAACGGTGTTGATTAATTGAGTGGGGGAAGCAGAGATATTAGATTACACGCTATCCTCATCCATTACCACATTTATTTCCTTTCCTCAACAAAACATTGCCATTTGCCAATGCCACTCTCTCTCTCTCTCTCTAATCCCATTTCTTTTTTTGACTGAGGTTTCTCCTTCACAGTTACCAGGTTCCTTCTCTCATCTTCACTTGCCTTCCCTTTAAAGCTTTCGGGAATTTGGGTAAATTTTACAGGGTAAATAATGACAAGCTTTATATCGACTAACTGTTATAATTGGTCGGTTGGAGTGTTGGAACACGTTTGCAGCAGCAGGGGAAGATTTCATAAGCCTCCAAGACTCAGATGTTGTGGTCCATATTTTCATCTCGGTGGGTTTAGTTTTTCCCAGGGTCAGGGTCAATACTTTGCTGCTACTTCCTCTCAAAGTCGTGGGAGATGTGGTCCGATCTTTTCCAGCGCCGTCGATGATGGTGGCGCTGACTCGGGTGATGCTGAGGATGGGAATGGCCAGAAAGAATCTTCACAAAGCGAAAACCAAGGAGTATGCTTCATCTTCTCTTTTTAATTATATTAAATGAAAAACAATCCTTTTTGTTTATTGGGATGACGCCTTTGAGATGAACACAGTTAAATGAGACCCAACATACAAATTCAATGAAACATGTCTGTGTTCAATTAAACTATGTTTGTTGAGGGGTGTACTGTACTCTCAGTACATCAGCTATTGTCTCTTGTTGGGATTTTGTCTCCCGACTCTGCCTGTTGTTGCTCACAACTTTTCTGAGAGTTGTGACTGCTTCACAGAATGTGAGCACTGCAGGAGTGTGTGAACAGGCGAAACCGTGCGATGCTAAAGAGTTGGCGCACACTTTGTGGAG
Source organism: Gossypium raimondii (assembly GCF_025698545.1). Classification (NCBI taxonomy): domain Eukaryota; kingdom Viridiplantae; phylum Streptophyta; class Magnoliopsida; order Malvales; family Malvaceae; genus Gossypium; species Gossypium raimondii. The sequence goes on from NC_068565.1 coordinate 31,181,880, forward strand.
CATGTATTAATAGAGTTTGCGATGGGTAGTGTTATCTTTTTAATATTGGTTTATAAACGGTAAAAAAAAGTATTAATAGAGGTGGCAATTTGGTGAACCAGGTCAGCTTACGGGTTGTAACTTGTACGGTTACTTCCTTTGTGTCAAGGTCTGATTTCAGGCTGTTGGGTTCTTGATTTGGGTTGTTGAACTTATTTGTTTCTGCTGGTTGGGTCAGGTAGCATCTATATGTTTATTTTGATATGAATTTATTGGCTTCTTACCTTCTTGATTGGTAATTTTGTGGATTCTTGTTATATTCCTTTTTGGATTGTTCTTTGTGGACAAAGTTTCTTTCCAAGCTTTTCTTCTTACATTCAAGATCCTAATGCATTTTGTGTCTTTCCAAGCTTTTCTTCTTACATTCAAGATCCTAATGCATTTTGTGGTTATCTTCGTTTATATATTTCTCTTTTGTAATTGTCTCAGACAAACAGCGATATACTTCGGGAAAACCTTGAACGAATAGTTGGCACAGATGATTCCACCTTTAGTGGCTTAGACCTTGCAACTCTTATTAGGAACAAATATGGCAGGTCTTATGATGTTCAACTGATAAAGAAGGTACACGTTCCTAAATGAGAGGATGGCTTTATTAGATTACTTTTACTTTTTCTAATCCCTTTTCTGCATTGCATTTGAAACTATCTGCTGAAAATTAATTTGCTTCTCTAATGGGATAAAAGAATTTCCTTTATAATGATTTATTTCAAGAGTCAAGCTTCAATGGATACTATGAAGTTCCAATGTCAGCTATGTGAAAAACTCTCTTAATTATAGGGATCCGGCAATGTATTTTTGAAAGCAATAGCAGATTAAACATTGATAATGTTATTGAACATATGTTTTTTTCCTCTTTTTGTATATTGCTTAACTTGATATGATCTAGACTTACCAATGCTAGTTGGATCGAGTGGTATCCTTACGTAAGGTGTGGGGTTCAAGTGCCGTGGATAAAGAAAATAAATGTTTTTTCCTCTAACATAAGGTTTGGGGTTCAAGCGTTGTGGATAAAGAAAATAAATCTAGTAGAGTTTTACTCCCTGTTTAGGGATCTGACTCGGTTTGATCCAATCAGGACCCAATATGGTTACTGGCCACCTAACTTGTCCTAAATAGGTGAATATTTGAGGATAACACCAGTTTTGTATCTTTGAGGGCTAATTCTAAAGTTTCATTCAGTATAATGCTATTGCGATTGGGTTAACATTTTATGCAGATGCTATTTTGTGTTTGCTTGAGATTTTTATTCCATCACTTAAAAGAGTTAACCTTTTTGCTTACCTTAATTTAGGAGTTCATGGGAAGAAATCTCCTTGCACTGAATGTTATGTGGAAGTATATGGAGCAGGTATTTTTTTGAGCTACAGATTTGTGCTTGGAAATACACTAATAGCAGAGTACAAGTGTATGGAGAAGCGAGTAGCCTTGCCGGCATCTGTCTTTTTATTATTACATTATGTTCATGTTCTAAGTTCATCTTTCCCTTTTGTTTGAAGAGATCATTTCCCCTGACTGAAGAAGAATATCTCCTAAGGCTTGATGATGTGGCCAACACATTGAAATGTTGGGGAGCAGTCTCCCACATTCGAAACAGCTTGGCCAAGCTGAAAGAGCGGCCTCGAATAGGGAAGGTAAGGTCTTGGTTGGAGTCCAATGGATATTTTGATGTGTGGTGCAGTTGGATTTACATCACCATTGGCATTCATTCATTCATATACTGATGGTTAGGTTGGTATTTGTTTAATATTAATGAATGCGTGCAGGCAGTGAGCATATTTATAGACATGGACGAGACTGGAGGTCGTGCAAATGAATGGATTTACAAGTAGGCAAGATTGTTCTGCCGCCATTACAATACAACAGCATCATTATCATCATCAACTGATATGGATGGAGGATAATAACATCTATTTGCCGCACTCAGTCTCAACCCATACACGCATTATCCCATACTTTTTCTTTATTTACTTCTCATCTACAAGGATCATCAATGGAATCCAATCCCTTGCAACTCATGTTATATATAAACAGGTAGTGTACTTAAAATATTACTCAAAACCCTAAATTTTGATATAGCTTAAAGCATCCAAGACATTTGGGAATATTTGGAACTTGTAATTGATCCAATTAATAAACAATTCATACAACAAATCCCTAAAAGATTTTTAAATTTCAATCACCATAACCTTCTACCCTCAGCATTTTTAACTTTGATCAGTTTGTCAGGGTTGCTACAAAAGCTTAGATTTACAGATTGGAATCCTGAGTATGATATTTTCAATGTGCAAGTGAACAAAAGTGATGAATACCTGGAAGCGGCATTTTGATAGAAGTTGGGATAAGCAAAAAACAGCTATGTAGGTAGAGCAGATCAATCTGAATGGAAAAAATCTGATTTCTTTTAGGAGCACCAACTCCAGCAGCAAAAATAGGGTACTCGGCCAGTTCTTCGAATATAGTCGGCTTGTTGCTCAGTTTCTGCAGCTTGTCGGTTTCGCTTGGCTTCTGCTTCTGCACGCTTCTCTTCTGCCTTGTGCCTTGCAGCGGCTAGTTTATTCATGAGCTTATCATGAGCACGCCCCCTCATCCTTTCAACCTCAACCTTAAAGCCATACCATACACAGTCAGTATATGAATTCAAATCAACATATTAGCAATAGAATGTCGTGCCAGTATCTTCAGAATGTGTGATGTAGCAACTGCAAATTACCCATAGACCACTAATTTTTTATAATGCTAGTCATGGATCTATATATGGAATATACGGGTTAAGAGGGCATTGAGGATAATCAATTGCCTAAGCTTAGGAGCTTGGAAAATAGTGACTGAGGTCAATCGGGTTATTTAATGCATAAGCTAAGCTTAGCTCCAGATTAAGCTAACAGAGGGTGACCCAGAAGAACTTGGGTACTTAACTGATTGGTCCAAACAGATTGCCTGTTTTTCAATCTTAATTGATATTCATAGTTTTGAATCCATATAACCACCCCTGAATGTTCATACAACTCTGCCGCGGTTCTAATCACAAAAACCCTTGGATGGACAGTTGATTTTATTAACTTAAGGATTAGGCAATGCAGAAACGACCATGACACAAATAAATAAATAAAATGCTACATAATACCTCAATCTTCCTCATCTCAGCCTCAGTTTTTGCTTTTTGATGGTTCTCCCATGCTTGAATTTTCATTTCTTCACGTTTGAACCTGGATAAAAGTGCCTCATAACTTTACAATTCAAGTTGCGGATGAGTGTTAACTAAAAACCTACCAGTAAGTGGTAGGCAGATTTTTGTATATGAATATTCTTGTCAATATTCCAAAAACATAAGAATTATTCCATAAAAATCCTACAATAAGTGCATCCATGGGAACTTATATCTTCTGTACATGTCCATGCACCGAGTGACAAGACATGACATCAATAGTTCCTACAGAGAAATTACTAGAAATAGTGCCTCATAACATTAATAATTCCTTCAGATAATGTTCTGTACATGTCCAGGCACCGAGTGACAGGACATAACATAAATAATTACAGTTCAGTAACATTTTTTTTGACACATATATTGCCAAAAAAGGTATTGTGGTTGGTGACAAATAGTATCGTTCTAAAGCTTGTCAAATCAACTCATGCCAGTCTTCTCATTCAATACTAAGTTGTATGCTTAGGATTAATATTTCAGCTTCATAACAAAACCAAAAGCTTCAAAACAAAGAAGAAAAAGGGATCGAAAAGGCATTGACAATTATTTAGAATGAAAATACCTGGCCATGTACTTGGCTTTCTCTGCTTCCTCCCATGCTGCTGCACGGGTTTCAATGACACTCTTAGATGGTTGTTCTGGTGCTACAATTTTCAGTGAAGTGGATGCATCCTTATCCTCTTCCTCTTTGCTAGCCCATGCTGCGATGTTTGTTTTACCCAACTGGGCCCCAAGAACCATAATTTCTCTCCTTGTTTTCATTTGGAGTTCCTTCTCTGACAAATCTCTGTTTAGATCTAAGTGGTCTTTACGTGAATTTTCTGGAGATGTAGAAGGTACAGCTCTGGTGGGAGTTGATGGCCTCGATGAATTTGGGCTCCGAATTGGTGTTGTAGACCGCACAGGAGTTCCATTCCTTGAAGGTTCTTGGCTAGCAATAGGAGTCATTTCAGTGCCCATATCTCTCATGGATACTGATCTAGCTGTTGAAGGAGGAGGAATAAACGTCGTAGCACTATGTATCGATATTGATGAATCATGCTGGCTAAGACTAACTGCAAATAAATCAACAATTAATTTCTTACTCAGTCCATTGCAAATTACTAAGGCAGCTTCATGTTAGACGCTTTTGATGCATAGAAGTTGAGTTAGTTTTCTTAAATAAATTAACGCATGCGTACTGGCAGTTAAGTTTTAGCACTTCATTCAAACAGCAAAGCTGCAAGTTCACCATATCTGCTCTTTGTGTGAAAATTTCCAAGTTCACTCTTTGTTTAGAGCTGCTTGCAGTCTTAAAATGTGGGGATTAATTATCTAAAAAACTAAGGTATTTATCCCTGAACTGCTTTGAAAAGAAACATATCTTCAGCTGGTAGAAAGGTTGCAAAATACATTTTTGATCCACCTTTCTAAGCGAAACCCAAAAAGTCAAAATGGCTTGCCAATCCCTATAAGCTAAGTATCAGCATCAAAAGGGTCAAAGCTGAGATTATGTTCTTGCGGCAGAAAAACCAACTGCACATTTACTTGAAAGTATAAAAACTAACCACACAGAGTCGACTAAAGGGGAAATAATACCTCTGATACTATCAGTAACATGAAGGAACTTCCTTCTTATGCACGAAAGATTTATATAGAAGGCTACCCTCAAATAGTATCGGTTTCAATCAGCCAAAAGTTAATCATACATTACTAATTGCAGTAAACTTCTAGTGCAAGACCAATAGCATTTATGCTTAATTGATGATAACACAAAATTTCCAAGTTTTAACATGATAAGTGCTCAATAGGGGCTAATTCTTTGATTAAAAGCATGAGTGGACATGATAATTATGAATATGAAGGCTAATTTTTCAACAGAAACGTGCAAATGTAACTAGACTACTTCGAACATAAAATAAATTTAATCCTTACTAGCTGACTCAGCAACAGAGTTCCCGATCATTAGTACAGGCTTCCCATATGAATCCACAACTGGGTATGGATCACTCTCCCAATTAACAAACTTCTGCAGCCCATCATCCTTCTTAGCATGATTAGTATCAATCCGTTTTGTATCCGGTTCTTCGAAAGCAACCATCCTTTGATCTGGAACTTCAATGACCACCTTAGTAGACGATTGCCTCCCGTAACCAAAATTACCTCCTTTTCTTGATCCCACCCCTTGCCCACCCTGCCCTGTCTTCGGCCGATTTGCAGTAGGGCTGGCTATCCATTTCTGAGCGTCATCCCATTTCGATGGAGCAGGCTTAGAAAACGGCCCAAGGGGAACCCTTTGCGGTGCTCGTTCAGTCTTCTGAAACTCAAAGATCGATGAGGACACACTCATATTGTCATGCCCACTATCATAATCTAAACCAGGATGATCCTCAATGAACCGGTTTTGAGCAGTGCCTAAAGAATGATCCTTTGATCTTCGCTCGTTCCCATTTTGCATAGCAGCTGTAGAACTAGCTGTTGTAGAAGTGGAACATTCTGGAAGAACACTCACCACATCTACATCTTTGCAACTATCAGAGCCACTTTTCCCTGCAGAAAAAGAAATTAAACATAAAAATCAACAGTTTCCACACTCTTTCCATTCTCTTCAACTTTTCCTTTTTTTTTTTCTTTCTTTCTGAATCTATTCTCAAATATACATCAATAAAAGCAAAAAATAAGTAAATAAACAAATAAAATAAAGATACCTGAATCGTCATCAAGGTGAGAAAGTTCAGATCTTAAATCTACTGAAGATTCAACTTGTTCTTCTTCTTGTTTTCTTTTCTTTTCTACTCCTAGGAGCATAGTCCTTAGCTTAGCAGGGGAAAATCCACCTCCACCCTACGGATTTTCACAAAAAAAAAAAAACATATTTGTTTTTTTTTCTTTTATTCAGTAATAAATGGATTTGAGCAACGGATCAGTAAAAGAAAATTTGAAAATGAAATCTCATCTTCCTCTATTTCTTGCTTGCTTTCTTACTTTCCCAAAAATAACAAGGAACGGAGCATAGGGCGAAGAGAAAGGCATTAAGAAAAAAAATAAAAAAAGAAAAGAGAGATTGCGAGAAGCATAAGTACCTGAGGCTTTTGGATTCTTTCGTAATCCATGAAAATGAAAACTGATTTACTTTCAATATTACACTCCGCAGATAAAACATAGAAACGGAAGCTAGAATCACTGAACTGGCAGCATCGCTACTATTATTATTACTACACCATGCTTGTTGCTTGAGAGCTGAAGAACTGTCCAGTGAGGGAATTGAAGTGATATGTCTCTCTTTCGCCCTATAAACTGACAAAATTAGTAGAAATAAATAATCTCCTATTATTTAATAATTGTATGCTTTGAGTTTAAATTCGTGAACCTTGGATGCCATGGACAGATTCAGAGGAAGAAAAGTTACAAAAATGATTACTTCTTTCAAATATTTTTACCGGATAATGAGCCTTGGATACCCGTCTCTGACCAATATTTTTCTAAAGAAAACAGCTGTATAAAATTATATTTGGTCGAAGAAATTGTTTATCAAAAACCTAATTTTAACGGTTGTCCCAAAAAAAACACTAAATTTGAAAATATAATTATATGCCATTGGTAATAATTATGGTTATAATAGTCAAATATATTCCAATCAAATACTACATTCACCGAATGAATATTATAATTAATATTATACCATAATCTTTTAAAATATAATAAATTTGTTAAATAATTATATATAATGAATAAGAATGAAATAAGAGAGTTAGGAAATAAAATAATAATATTTAGAATTTTAAAAATAATTAAAATTTAAATCAGTAATTTAAAGGAGTGTATCTTTGAATCCTAAATTCACGAGGGAGTCAAAGGGATAATATAACTTTCTCTTTTTGAATTTGGTAAGTAGGTTTTTATTGGTCCATGGAATTTTTATTATTATTAAAAAATATTATTTATTTAAGTTTATTTTGTTAATTATCGTGAAAAAAAGGGGATAATGTAGTTTTGGTCCTTAAACTTAACAAGTAGATCCACATTGGTCTCTGAACTTGACAATTAGGTTCACTTTGGTACCTATACTTTTTTTTTTGTCTATTTTGAACTTGACAACTAGATCAATTTTGATCCATGAACTTGAAAAATCTAAAACTTTGATGATGTGGCATTTTGGGTTTGAAAAATAAAAGATTTTTATATGATGATGATGTAGAACAATTTTAGAATGCCATATTCAATGTTTTAATAACCGAACTCATAGTTGAACATGTTAAACCGCCAGTTCTCAATTTAACTAGTTCGATTGATTTGACCGTCGAACCAACAATAAATAAATAATTAAAAATTCTTAAAAATCTAAAAAAAGTAAAAAAGAAAGATAAAATTGGTTTTACTTGATTTTTTAGATTATTATGAATTTTTAATTATTTATTTCATTATTGTTGGTCCGACGGTTGAATTGGTTGAATCGAGAACTGATGGTCTAATCTGTTCAAACATTAGTTCGGTTATTAAAACACTAAATATGTCATTCTAAGATTATAGCAAATCATCATTTATTTCTTTAAGTGATGACGTGACATAATTTTGAAGTATCGCATCACCAAATTATTAATTTTTTCAAGTTTAGGGATCAAAATAGACCTCATCTTCAAGTTCAAAATAGACAAAAAAAAGTACAAGTACTCGAGTGGACCTAGTTGTTAAGGTCAGAGGCCAAAAGTCACATAATTTTTTTAATGGTCATTAGCGATTTTCAAATTCAGGGGTCACAGTGGACAAAAAAAATTCAAGGAACAAATAAATTTATTTACCAAATTCATTGTCCAAAATTTACATTATCCCAAATTAAAAAGTGAAAGGTGTATATATATATATATATATATATATAAATGAAGGTAGATACAGAAGGTTGTCTCTTTCTATCACTTTTTGAATGGAATCTGTTCAGTCAAAGCCAATTTGTATTTGATGCAAGAAAGTTGCTTAAGAGACGGATCTGTGATGTTGAATTAACAACAGTCAAATTGGAAACAGTCCCCATTCATGTACAAACATTTTCTCCCCCCCCCCCATAAAGTGTCAGTGGCTGATGGTTGCTAACATTTATAAATCTCAAACTCACTTATAATACACTAGATTATAGCTTAAAAATTAATAGCAATACTACACTACAAAAAATCATACATTTGCCATGAGTCACGGTATCCTCTAATCATCTCTAAGAAGAGGAAGAAAATATTCAAATTTGAGGCTAAATGGTTGTTTGAAGAGGAAAAAATTGGTTTTTCTTTTATCAAATTAAAACAAAAAAAATTAACTCAAATGATACACGTTGCATAAATGTCGAATAGAACAAATTTCTATTTAAGAGGAGGAAATCGATTTTCATCAAATCGATTTTCATATCTTTTATTAAATTCAAGGGAATGAAATGGAAAAAACAAAAAGAATGTCAAAGTCAAATGCGTTACAGTTAGTCAAGTTAGAGCATCAGTTAAGTCAAGTCATAGAGATGTTTATGGGCCGGGTCGGGCTAAAAAAAAAACTAGGTCCATTTGTTATGCTTGGGCTCGGCCCAGCTTGAAAAATGGGCCTAAAATTTTACCCAAACCTGATCCGAATAAAAATACTAAAACCGAGCTGACCTGGCCCGCCCGTATTAATTTTTTATATTATTTTTATATATTTAAAAAAAAAAATATAATACATCAAAAATGTTAAAAACATTAAAATAAATATTTCTCAACAAATTGGAAAAAAAATTAAAAAAATATGTATACTTAAATAACACCAAGATAAATATAACTTAACAAAAAAATGTGAAAAATAATAACAAAATTAACAATAAAACAAGAGTTATACAATATCCAAATGATAACAACAAAATAGTAGCAACATAATTGTGAAATGGTAGCAAAATACTAAAAAACAACAAGAAAATAGCAAGAAAATAAAAAAGTAAAAAAACAGCAGGCTAGGCTCGGGCTAAAAAGCCTTACCCGAGGCCCGACCCATTTTCTAAATAGGCCTTATTTTTTTGCCCAAGCCCATAATATCTTTAGTTAGCTCTATTATCTTCCATAGTAGGCACATAATTGAAAAGTGCAATGCTCAATTTAGCTCCTTAAACCCGACTAAGTTGAGGTTTATAATATCTTTAGTTAGCTCTATTATCTTACATAATTTTTAGGTTTATGTGATTAAACTGTTGCAAACATAAATGTCCCAATGACCTCGCATAAATACTAAGAAACCCTTAGTTAATATGATCAGTAAAATGCACATTTAACTAAGTAAAAGACCCCGAAAGGACTTAATTTGGTTTCCAAACTCATGAAAGATCGAGTTGCCATGGAAGTATTTCTTAACATTGTTAACCATGATAAGGTAAATTGAATTGATGAATATAATTATCCTAGCCCAGTTAATGTTGATTGTTTTTGTTTCTAAAACCATTGATTCATACATTTAGGTAAATTGCATCTAGATTAAAATTGCATTAGGGATCACTCTTTGCATTTATTTAATTTAACCATCACTATCCAAAATTATTGAATTTTTACATCAAATTGTTATTTAAAAATTTTCAATTAATCGGTTAAGCTTATACAATCCTTGTGGAGACTATAACTCATTTTAGGTGTTTTACAACGGGTTGGATGCAAATGCAAGGTCTAGATTAGATGGAGCAATAGGAGGAGCTCTTATGAACAGATTGTACGATGATGCATACGAATTAATAGAAAACATGGCATTGAACTCTTGCCAGTGACCTATTGTATGTTTCACATATGGCTAGAAACCAACTACGGTAAAGGCTATCTAGGAAGACAATAAATATTAGCAGTTAATGGACAGACTTAACCGTATTGAATCCGTAAATATTGCACCGTATGTGTATGGAGAAGACAAACCACTTTTCCATTATATCAACAATCTTATTGAGGATGTGAGTTACATCGGTAATAGGGGTGGAAACCCTTATTTAAATACCTATAATCTTGGTTGGAGAGATCACCCAAACTTGAGATAGGGAGGAAATCAATGAGGAGGTAATAATAATTCAAATCAAGTTAAAAACACTAATTACCAACCTTTTTATTTGTAGAAACCTCAAGATAGGGCCAACCCAAATGACCATATTGTATGTGGTCAACGCCTGGATCAAATCGAAGGGGAGATGTAGTCAATGAGAACATAAGTAAAATAGGTGCAATCTGAGTGCACTAATTCATCGAGAACATTAACTAAACTGGAGGACCAAATAAGCCAATTGATGGGTATGATGGGAGATATTAAAAGGCAATTTGGCACAAGCATACCCAAAAATGCTGAGAATAATCCTTGGAAAGAAGGGAAAGAGCAAGTAAAAATGGTTGTGCTCTATTCAAGCAAAATCTTGAGTAGTCCGACAACCTTGGCACAAGAGGATGCAAAAGAAAATACAGAAGGACCTTCAGAAAAATCCAAGAAGCTGATTAGGAACCAGAACCAGAGGAGCTTATCGAACCAATAGTCGAACCAAAAGAGAGGGTAAAAGACAAGGTCACTAACACACAGGTACCGTTCCCATTAAAAGTTTGTAAGTTTTCTAAACTTGTTCAAAACATTGAATGTCAACCTACCATTAATTGAATTAATCAATAAAGTACCAAAATACGCCAAATTCTTAAAAGATATCATGTCTAGGCATAGGAAAGTTAAGGTAGGAGAGCAACTCAACATAAATGCATCCTGTAGTGCTATTATTTCCAGACAGGTACCGCAGAAACTGAAAGATCTGGGAAGCTTTACAATTCCAATAGAGATAGGGAGCATTCATTTTAAGAAAGCTCTATACGATTTAGGAACTAGTACAAACTTAATGCCCTTATCTATTTATGAAAAACTCGAGATACGGGACCTTAAAACACTCAAATTACACTGCAGCTAGCTGATAGATCTACATTCCAACCTAATAGAGTGCTAGAGGATGTATTAGTTAAGGTGTGCAGTTTTATTATCCCGACCTATTTTATAATTTTAGATTTTGAAGAGGATCAGGAGATACCCATCTTGTTGGGAAGACCTTTTCTAGCCACATCTAGATCCATAATTGACCATGAGAAAAATGAATTAATGATGAAAATTAATGGTGAAACTAAAACGTTCAGATGTGGAATTCACCGAAGTGAGGAAAACTGAAGGAAATCAAGGGAACAGTGTCATTTTAGATCTACCTTTAAATCTAATTATTCTGAATCCAGGAATACGCTTAATGTGATTAATGCAGGGTTACAGAGCAGGTATAAAGAAAGATACAAGTGGAAAAGGATGAAGGGACATGACGATAGGTGGACAAATGTTGAAAGAGATGCAGGGGGAACGTGTTGGTAGAACTGTTGGATGAATCCGACAGTAAAACGTGACGAAAATTAAAATTAATTTTTCCTATATATTATTGTATATTTAACTAATCATATAGTTTAGATTCTAACTTTTAATTGATGTATGTTTACTTTAGACAAAGATGTAATACTTAAATTTTGCCCGGCCCGAGCCCAACTATTAAAACCCAGATATGAAAAATATCAAATAAATAAAGGTCCAATAATAGTCCAGCTACTATCCAATATAATAGGCCCAATTTCAATACACTCTAGCCCAATAACCCGAATTACATCAAACCCGAGCCCAAAATACTTTAACCCAGTTTACATGGCCTGATTCCAAGTGAAACCCTAGCCTTCAGCAGCTTTCTGCCTTTGCGCCGCAGCCGAACTAGATCCCCACGCGTGCTGCGCCTCCATGCCAAGTCCGCGTGTGTACATCTCCAGGCTGGCCTTGTACCTGCAACAACCAAAACAAACGAAACCAAGCAACAAAACGAAGAAAAAAACAAAAAAGGAGCGACAAAAAGAAAATAGGAAAAGATGGCAGAGAAAAAATAGATGTATTTTGATTTATTTATTTTTTCTTTTCGATTCGGCTATATAAGGCCATTTTTTTAGTGTTTGTAAGGAGCCTCACAGGCATACTGAATACAGAGAAATCAAAAAAGGTGATTTACCATTTTTTTTGTGTCTTTCTGCTGCACTTTTTTTATTTTTTTCTTTCTTTCTTTGATACGAAAAATAGAAAAGAAAAGGAAGAACCTTTACCTGGGTTTGGTGTCGCCGAATCCCTCCTCCATTCTGATCGGAGTTGAATGGATGGGGGGCTTTGGATTTTTGATGCTGCGCAGAGAGAGTTTTTCTCTCTTTTCTTTAGGTTTTTTTAGATTAGGAAAGCGTCTGATAGCTTAGGGTTTTGTTTTTAACCACGAAGGAAACATCGTCGTTTGATACTAGTGCCATGCTTTCAAAACGGCGTTGTTTGAAGGCACAGATCCGCGCGGTGACCCGACCCGAGGGAAGGATCCGCGCGTTTCATCCCAATGGTTTATTTACGCATTTGGACCCTCTACTTTTTTAATTATTTTAATTCATTTTTATCTTATTTGATTAATACCTTAAATTTCATTTGGTTTTTAATCTGGTCCTGTTGAGACGGTGCGTTTTGGGGGAGCGGGATATTTCCCAATTGGCCCCCCATGTAATTCGCGTGTTGCAGAATGGGCCTTCTCTTTAGTTTAATTTTATTTATTCCCTGTTAATTAGATTTTGATTGCAATTTAATCCTTCTTGTTATTTAGTTTTTTTTTAATTAAGAAACTTATTGTTATTATTATTATCATCAGTATTGTCATATTCATTCTTATTCTTATTATACTATTATATTATTACATTTTTCATATATATACATTGGTTTATTTTTATATATGCATTACTTTATTTTATATGTATTATTGTTTTAGGTTTCTTATAAAATCTTATATGTATTTACCTTTTATAATATACTATTATTAATATTATTTGAATTCATTCTACGATATGTTTTATCTATATTCACTCATTACATATTTTTAGATTTGTATAAATATATTTTTTTACGTAATACTATTATAATATTATATAGGTATACATATTCCATATTAAATCATTTTCATTATACATACATATATATAATCTATTGTTAATTTCATATTATTATATAGATATTTTATTTCTTTCAAATATTTTAACATCTTTAATTTATTTCAACTTATTTCAACATTGTTAATTCATTCAAATTTATTTTAACTTTTAATTTACATATATTATTTTATTTCTTAAATTATGTTTAAATTTGTATATTTCAAACATTAGTGTTGTATAAATTTGCTTGATTTTAATTAGCTTCCTCTTATTAGCTAATGTTGATATATACATAATGTATGATTGAAATTATTGTCACTATGCTTGTTCATATTATTTGATTATTTGTCGTTTATTAGTATACATTGTGGCTTATGAATTATTATTTTGCGTCATCCATTATCAATCCATAACACTTTATTCATTTAAAAGGTTACATCAAATATCGTTTAAATATAAAAAATAATTTAATACGAAAGTCTTTCAAAATAACGCGACACTCGGAATTTGGGATCCTCAAAAAGATTGTGTCCTAACTTACTGGATTCCAATCTTCTTTGGGATTTAAGAAACCGAATACCCTTTTTAATTAAAACATAAATAATAAACTCATTCTCGGGAAGTCGCTATGTTGTGTCCTAACTTATTTGATATGATATATCCTTTCCTCGAGACGAGGATTCTTTTAACAAAAACAAATAAAGGCAATATTCGATATTTAGGAATTTTGTAAAATCGAACCCTAACTTACTGAGTTTTGATTTTTTCATTTGACCCAAATAATCAGATACCCTTCTCAAAATGTATAGGTTTTAAAAGTCAAGAGATAAACTTAATTTTGGAGATTTAAAACGTTACACTCTAACTCACTGAATGTGACAATTTATTTCTATAAAATAAGTGAGTCTCATCTTCCAATCCATTTTATTCAAATTTTTTTCAAAGGATCGTATTTTAAATCTTTTCAAAATTTCGACACTAAGACATTAAACAATTAGTCCGGTACCAATTTTGGGCGTTACGAGGGTGCTAACTCTTCCTCGTACGTAACGGACTCCCGAACTTGTTTTTTTAAATTTCGCAGACCAAGATTGCTTTTAAGGTGAACTGGTCACACCTCAATAAAAGATCGGTGGCGACTCCAATTTTCATTTTCAAGTCGACAACTAAACTAAATTTTGTTTTTTTCAAAAAAATGGTTTCGACAGCTTGGCAACTCCACTGGGGACATAAGAGAGTCAGGCCGTAAAATTTATTGTTTTTGTCTTATTGTCGAAAATTAAAAATTTTATTTGAAGAATTACGATCTTCTCTTTGCGTTTGTTTGTATGATTACTGTAAATTGAGCTCTATATTTTGGCATCATATTGCATAAAGACTATTTAGTCTTACCCTTTTAAGTGGAAGTGAGAAGCTACTCCTTCGTGAGGTTTTCACCTCCGTGCAGGATAGTGGATCACTTTCGGAATACATCTGTACCTATGTCTTCATGATATTTTCATCTCCGTGCAGCCATAGGGAAATGTATTCCCCTGAACCGAACTCGGTCTATATCAACCTATAATGGGTGAAGATCGAGGAATCTGTTGGTTCGGGTACCTTGACTTTAGAGCCAAACCACATGTAGAAGACCTTAGGAACCCATCCTAGGTAGAGCCACTCCAAACCCCTAGTAGTCACCCGACTAGGTACTTTTGTTTTCCTTGTTTGCTTCTGTTTTGTACTGACCCATCTTGTTTTGTTTTCATTATGATTGCATGGCATTTGCATCTTAGGAAAGTGATATTGATTCAAATACAATCACTAAATTAGAAAGCTTGTCATGTAATACGGATTCCTTAATAAAGTGGAAAACAATGCGGCTGCCTGAATATATTCTGAGAAACACAAGGAGAGCGATGGAAGAATTCGTGACCTTGCTTCGTGGCCTGAGGGTTCGAGACGATTGTCCTAGAGCCTTTGACATTTCAACTCCCTTGAAGAAGCTAATCAGCATTACGAGGATAGGCAGACAATGGATTGCGATCAAGATCAAGCAAAAAGAGATAGATGAGACACCCCTTTTGAAGCTAGCTAGATTTAACGTATGGGTGAAGGAAGGGATCGATGTTGTCTCTTGGAATATAAGGGCAAGGCCGTATATATATCCGCTTTATGTAAAGAAATTTGTCTTCTAGAAAAGTTTTCTAAATGTAATTGAATCAAAATCAACGTCTCTTTAGGCATGCATTTCATACATCTGCATCATATGCATTAAAATCCATTGAAAGAGTCTAATTGAGTAAATTTATTTCAGCTAATCTGGAAAGCCAACCAACCAAACACCCTTACGGTACTCGTAGAAAAACTAAGGAAATAGATCAAAGATTAGAGAAACTGGAGCAAATGCAAAAAGATATGCAAGAACGGTTACAAGTGCAAATGCAAGAACGACTAGATAAAATCTAAGAGGACATGACGAAAAAATTGATCAAAGCTCAAAAAGATGCGATGGCTGAATTGACCCATCTACTGACGGGAGGAGTAGATAAGGGAAATGGCCCTATGGCCAATCCTGGGAAAGTAATAAGGATCCGTTATATCCTCCGGGTTTTACTCCACCAAATGTACAAACTGAAATATACCCAAAAGGACCGTTGTCACAATTAGGCCGCAACAATTACAAACTGGTGTCATGATCCCCACAATTTTCTAGGGACGATCAAGTTCAAGCCCGGGAGAAAACCCAATTAATCCTATTATTCTCGATTTTGATGAAACAGCTGAAGAAGGATAGGCGAACGTGGAATTGCCAAAACAGTGGGAAGATAGGTATAAATGGTTGGAGGAAAAATTCAAAGCCTTGGAAAGCGCTGATAGTAATCAGGGAATCGACGCTAAAGATCTAAGCTTAGTCCCAGACTTAGTACTTCCTCCCAAATTCAAAATGCCTGAATTTGAAAAATACAATGGAACTAGCTGCCCCGAGGCCCACATCACCATGTTCTGTAAAATGATGACTGGCTACGTTAACAATGATCAGCTGCTAATACACTGCTTCCAAGACAGTTTGGTAGGGGCAGCGTCTAAATGGTATAATCAATTGAGCCGTACCAAGATTGGTTTATGGAGAGACCTAGCACAGGCATTCATGAAACAATACAACCATGTAACAAATATGACCCTCGATAGAATTACATTACAAAACATGGAGAAGAAACCGAGTGAGAGTTTCAGGCAGTACGTACAAAGACGGAGGGAAGTCGCTATCCAAGTCCAGCCGCCGCTCCTAGAAAGAGAAACTACGATGCTCTTTATCAACACATTGAAGGCCCCGTTCATCACTCACATGTTGGGAAGTGCTTCGAAGAGTTTTTTAGATATAATCATGAATGGCGAAATGATTGAAAATGCTATCAAAAATGGAAGAATAGATGGTGGAGAAAGTAACAAATAATCAATCTCAAGGAGAAAAGAAGATGAGATGAATAACATAAGTTACTCAAGGTTAGTAAGTCATCTAGGTAAATGGGTCGCTAGTCAACAAGGTTCATTGAGACAAGAATCTGGAGTGAAACTAGGTACTGAGAAGCTCCAGTTCACACCCATTCCGATGTCGTATAAGGAGCTGTATCAACGCTTATTCAATGCGCACGTTCTTGCCCCTTTATACTCAAAACCCCTGCAACCTCCGTACCCCAGATGGTATGATGCGAATGCACAATGTGATTATCATGCGGGAATTGGGGGACATTCGATAGAAAATTACACCGTCTTTAAAAAGCTTGTTGAAAGGCTCATTAACATGGGTGTTGTCAAGTTTGATGACTCCAGTGCAGAAAATCTGTTACCCAATCATAATTGATAATGGGGTGAAAGCAATGCATGAAGAAGAGTGGGAAATGTTCACATCGACGAAAAGCAACTGAAGAAGGGACCTTGTTAGATATCCGCCCTTATAACCCTGGGAGTGTTCTAAGCAATTAGACTGCGGAAGAAATCCCTGTAGTTTTTAGAGCTTATTTAGAGTAATGTTCAGAACATTTTGTTGTTTTTAGCCTAAAAATGATAGAAATTCCTTTGTGAAATAGGCTCATGTCTGAACGTTATTATTTTAATGAAATACATCTTTGCAATTATTACTGAGCCAATAATTTCATTCTTTACAAATAATTCTAGATTCTTTCATTCTTTTGGATTTTCTTTCAAATTATTATTCATTCATTCATAATCATATGGTACAAATAATTATTCATGAATTTATACATTCTTTTGTATATTCTTCGGTACTTAATATGGGTCCACAAATATCAATTACGTGAATGACTCTGCTACAGACCCAGATTTTCCTTTTGAGCGGGGCATGTGTTTAGAGGGATCTTATGACTTTGAAAATGACATGGATTGTAACCTATCTTCTGACTTGTTGAGGATGGTAGAGAGGAAATTTTACCCTACAAGGAGATAATAGAGATTGTGACCTCAAAGAAACGTGCATAGCCGGAGAAACAAAGTAGGGCCTCGTCGAGTCACCTCTAGAGTTCAAAGATGTCCTTGTATGGTCATACCAGGATATACCCGGGTTAACCACCGATAATGAAACCTGCACAATAGTGCGATGTCAGAAATTTGCAATATGAACGATGCAATTCTTTGTCGGGGCAATGCCTCTCCCGTTAACTCAGCATAGCTATGCCCATTTGAAGTCGAGTTTCCATCCCTTCAAGATGTTGTTGGATTTTACTTTGATTAAAGAGGAAGATCCAAAGCTTTCTGTCATAGTTGCGCCCTAAAAGGCTCTATGAAAGAAATCTGATACCAAATAAGGTTTTTCGCACACAAGATGAATGTGGAAGATCTTATGTGGGAGACTTTATCAAGAAAAGTATTGGTTCTGGTCAAAAAGGATAACAAGGACTTACCTAATCCTATGGGTTTAGATCCTTTCAAAACAAAAACAAAAAAAAAATCATAATAAAAAAATGAGAGAAAAAGAAAGAAGAAAAGAAGAAAAAAGAAAAATCTAGATGAAAAAAAATCAAAATAAAAATTGACAAAAAAAGTAAAGGAGAGGCCAAAGTGAAAATCCGTAAAGGGCGCTTTGTGACCAAAGGTGATTTTGAGTTGAAAACCCGAAAAGGGCGACTCAAGTTTTGAGCAAAATGGGGCATGACTGTCATCATTATCGAAGGTTTCTAATAGAGCATTGCTTCATGTTTGAGATCATTAGTTACTTTGTCAAACGGGTAAAGGCTGCTTCATGCGTCAATGTCATCATATGCCGGTATAGAATTACAGAGAAGACGATATCATGAATGTTAGTATGATAGCTGAGGTCTGTGATCAATTCAAAATCAGATACCATAGTCAATTCAAAATCAGATACCATAGTTCATCACTGTATTGAATTACGAAAAAATGACTGAGACTTGCAATGACTGGCATGAAAAATTACCATTTGCCCTCCTTGCTTGTCGAACATCTGTACTGGGGCAACACCTCTCTCTTTGGTTTACAGGATTGAGTAGTTTTACCTATTGAAATCCCCTCTCTCCGGGTACTAGTTGAGCTAGAGTTGGATGAAGCAGAATGGATCCAATCGCGATGTGATCAGTTGGACCTAGGAAAAGGGTTAAAAGCTATTCATTAGGGTCAGATGTACCAGATGATACGAGCCCATAATAAACAGGGTCGTCTCAGAGAATTCCACGAGAGGGCTGGATGTTGAAAAAGATCCTTCCTCAACAAAAGGATTCTAGAAGGAAATGAATGCTAAGCCGGGGATGTCCCTGTGTTGTAAAGAAGACCTTTTTCAGAGGAGCACTGATCCTGAGTGAGATGGCTAATCCTATAAACTCGGATCCAGTCAAGAAACACTTTGTTTAAAGAAGAAGAAAGGACCAAGGTGAAAACCCGCAAAGGGCACTCTGAGTTAGAAAAAATATGAAAAATGAAAAATGAAAAAATGAAAATGAAAAATGAAAAAATGAAAAAGTAAAAATGGAGAGGCTAAGGGGAAAACCCGCAAAGGGCACCTTAGGCCAAAGGGGATTTGAGTTGAAAACCCGAAAAGGGCGGCTCAAATATTGGTCAGAGTGGGGCATGAAGTGATCAGAGCAACTCGAATCTTCGGGCATGTGGTAATCTTGTTATACCTGAATCAACAGGAAAGGGTAGGCGACATCTTGGGGCATCAATAAAGCACTGTAGATCTCCTAAACACATGTTAAACTCAAAATGGTCTTCAGAAAGTTTGTACAGAGAAGTTTAAGCTGCGATATCTGGGGCACCCAGTTCTCATATTATTTATATTGAATTTGTTGTTATTGGAATTCTTTTTCTTTTCCAAGATATACATTCCCAATCAATTTCTTTATTATCCTTCTTTACTATTTGTGATAATTTATTCATTTTGAGCTATGTCCAGAACCAACTTTATTCTTATCCATTGTTATGACCATTTTGGCAAGCATGTTGCATTGGAATAATGATTAATGGACTAATAAAGCTTTCACAAAGGAAGTTTTGCATATTACTCTGAAAAGTTTCTAAATAATACAGGAGCCTGAAACAGGACTATTGTTTAAAGCGTACCTTATTTAAAGGTTGGAAATTTGAGAAGGAAGAGTCTAAATTTGGACTTTCTCTTTGGATTTTGTTGTCAAATGCATTGATTGAACAAAATGACAAGATGTCGTGTTAATGACAAAGCTTAAATAAACGAGCAAGAAATGATCATCAGGCAATAGGAAGAGGTTACCTCGGAGAAGAGAGCCTTCATTTGCCCATGAGTCTTTGGTACGACACCCTGAGAATGGTGTAAGGAAACCAGAACGATTCAGATCCTGTATCCTTGAATTGTGATAAGAGAGGATTGAGGAAAAGCCACATATTTCTACCCTTGGACTGCAGTGGGAGAATGATGGTACAAATTTTGTGCCCTAATGGATTAAACTTTGAGGTTTACAATAGGGGGCAACCTGGCTAAATGTTTCTTCAGAAAAACTGGTCAAGCAAGAAGGCGTTGTAGCACGTCAGTGATAAAGCCTTAATAAACTTCGAGCAATGACAACCTAAGCAGGATCATTCTCGGAAAAAAAATAAAATTCTACGTTCACGCAAACATTATTCACATGTCTAGTTAGGAGCATTGGATTCATTCAGATCATGCCATTTTAATCATTAGGCATAATTAGGTTCATTATACAGGTCATGTTCCCCAGAGAACAGATCGGTGAAGACAGCAAATCTTATTTCCCTGGCGATGTAGTGGAACAGATTAAAGCCACATCGGTGAATCTTGCTTCCCTGACATTCCAGTTAAAAAGATTAAAGCCACAACAGCAAATCTTATTTCCCTGGCGGTGCAGTGGAACAGATTAAAGCCACATCGGTGAATCTTGCTTCCCCGACATTGCAGTTAAAAAGATGAAAGCTACAACAGCGGATCTTATTTCCCTGGCAGTGCAGTGGAACAAATTAAAGCCACATCGGTGAATCTTGCTTCCCCGACATTGCAGTTAAAATGATTAAAGGTACAACAGCGAATCTTACTTCCCTGGCGGTGCAGTGGAACAGATTAAAGCCACATCGGTGAATCTTGCATCCCCGACATTGCAGTTAAAAAGATTAAAGCTACAACAGCGAATCTTATTTCCCTGACGGTGTAGTGGAACAGATTAACGCCACAACAGTGAATCTCGCTTCCCCGACATTGCAGTTAAAAAGATTAAAGCTACAACAACAAATCTTACTTCCCAGGCGTTGTAGTGGAACAGATTGAAGCTACAACAGCGAATCTTGCTTCCTCGACATCACAGTTAAACAGATTAAAGTTACGAGTTACAAATCCTATCTCCCCGACGTTGCGGTAGAGTGGATCGAGACACCAATTCCTATACATCTGAAGATGCAGTGGATGGAATGAGACAACTCGAAGAAGAAGAGCACCAAGGTCCAATACGACTGAGCAAAATTGGCTATTTTTTAGAGTCTTTGCTCCGTTCCTGTTATACAACAACGAGCAAAGAGGGGCAGCTATAATACCCAAATTTTGCCCGCCCGAGCCCAACTATTAAAACCCAGATAGGAAAAATATCAAATAAATTAATGTCCAATAATAGTCCAGCTACAATCCAATATAATAGGCCCAATTTCAATACACTCTAGCACAATAACCCAAATTACATCAAACCCGAGCCCAAAATACTCTAACCCAGTTTACATGGCCCGATTCCAAGTGAAACCCTAGCCTTTAGCAGGTTTCTGCCCTTGCGCCGCAGCCGAACCAGATCCCTGCGCGTGCTGGGCCTCCATGCCAAGTCTGCGCGTGTACATCTTCAGGCTGGCCTTGTACCTGCAACAACCAAAACAAATGAAACCAAGCAGCAAAACGAAGAAAAAAAAAGGAGCGACAAAAAGAAAATAGGAAAAGATGGCAAAGAAAAAATAGATGTATTTTGATTTATTTATTTTTTCTTTTCGATTCGGCTATATAAGCCCATTTTTTTAGTGTTTGTAAGGACCCTCACGGGCATAATGAATACAAAGAAATCAAAAAAGGTGATTTACCATTTTTTTGCGTCTTTCTATTGCATTTTTTATTTTTTTCTTTCTTTCTTTGATACGAAAAACAGAAAAGAAAAGGAAGAACCCTTACCTGGGTTTGGTGTCGCCGAATCCCTCCTCCATTCTGATCGGAGTTGAATGGATGGGGGGCTTTGGATTTTTGATGCGGCGCAGAGAGAGTTTTTCTCTCTTTTCTTTAGGTTTTTTAGATTAGGAAAGCATTTAATAGCTTAGGGTTTTGTTTTTAACGACGAAGAAAACGTCGTTGTTTGATGCCAGTGCCATGGTTTCAAAACGGCATCGTCTGAGGGCACAGATCCGCGCGGTGACCCGACCCGAGGGAAGGACCCTCTACTTTTTTTTAATTATTTTAATTCATTTTTATCTTATTTGATTAATACCTTAAATTTCGTTTGGTTTTTAATCTAGTCCTGTTGAGACGGTGCGTTTTGGGGAAGCGAGATATTTCCCAATCGCCCCCATGTAATTCAAGTGTTGCAGAATGGGCCTACTCTTTAGTTTAATTTTATTTATTCCCTGTTAATTAGATTTTGATTGCAATTTAATCCTTCTTGTTATTTAGTTTTTTTTAATTAAGAAACTTATTGTTATTATTATTATCATCAGTATTGTCATATTCATTCTTATTCTTATTATACTATTATATTATGACATTTTTCATAAATATACATTGGTTTATTTTTATATGTGCATTACTTTATTTTATATGTATTGTTGTTTTAGGTTTCTTTTAAAATCTTATATGTATTTACCTTTTATAATATACTATTATTAATATTATTTGAATTTATTCTACAATATGTTTTATCTATAGTCACTCATTACATATTTTAGATTTGTATAAATATATTTTTTTACGTAATACTATTATAATATTATATAGGTATACATAATCCATATTAAATCATTTTCATTATACATACATATATATAATCTATTGTTAATTTCAAATTATTATATAGATATTTTATTTCTGTCGAAACTGTTTTTTGAAAAAAACAAACAAAAAAAATTTTTAGTCGTCGACTTATTAAAATGAAAAATTGGACTTGGAGTCGCCACCGATCCTTTATTGGGGTGTGATCGGCTCACCTTAAAACGATTTTGGTCTACGAGATTTGTGAAAACATGTTCGGGAGTCGTTTACGCATGAGGAAGTATTAGCACCCTCGTAACGCCCAAAATTGGTACCGAACCGATTGTTTAATATCTTAATGTCGAAATTTTGAAAATATTTTAAAATACGATCCTTTTATCCTGAATAAAATCAATTGGGTGATAAGGCTCACTTTTTTCAAATAAATTGTCACACTCAGTAAGTTAGAGTGCAACATTTTAATCCCTCAAAATTAAGTTTATCTCTCGACTTTTAAAGCCTATGCATTTTGAGAAGGATATTTGATTGTTTAGGTCAAATGAGAAAATCAAAACCCAATAAATTAGGGTTCGATTTCACAAAATTCCTAAATATCGAATATTGCCTTTATTTTCATTTGTTAGAAGAATCCTCGTCTCGAGAAAACAATATGTCATATTCAATGCGTTAGGATACAATGTATCGAATTCCCGAGAATGGGATTTTTATTTGTGTGTCTTGATTGCATCGTTCATACTGTAAATTTTTGTCATCGTGTCATTGTGTAGATTTCATTATCAGCGCTTAAAAAACATCTTTGAACTCTAGAGGTGACTCAAGAAGGTCTTGCTTCGTCTTTGCAATCAAGTCAATTCTAATCTTCACCAAGCTCACAATTTCTAATGATTCCTTGTGAGGTAGGATCTGTCTATCCTCTTGTTCTACCATCCTCAACAAGTCCGGAGATAAGCTACAATCTATGTTATTTTCAAAGTCATGAGATCCCTCTAAACACATGCCTCGCTCAAAAAGAAAATTTGAGTTTGTAGCAGCGTCATTCATGTCATTGATATCTGGGGATCCATAAAGAATGTATAAATTTATGAATAATTATTTGTACAATATGATTATGAATGAATGATGTGGAAGAAAATCCAAAAGAATGAAATAATCAAAAATAATTATTCAAAAGAATGGAAGAACATTGGTTCAAAAATGGTCACAAAGATGTATTTTATTAGAATAATAACGTTCAAACATGAGCCTATTTCACAAAGAAGTTCTCATTGCTCATAGTCTAAAAGCAACGAGTACGTTCTGAATATTACTCTAAATGAGCTTTAAATGCTATAGGGATTTCTTTCGCAGTCCAATCGCTTAGAACACTCTCAGGGTTATAAGGGTGGATATCTAACAAGGTCCCTTCTTCAGTTGCTTTTTCGTCGATGTGAACATTTCCCACTCTTCTTTATACATTGCATTCACTCCATTTATCAATTATGATTGGGTAATGGATTTTTCGCATTGGAGGAATCATCAAATTTAACGACGCCCATACTGATAAGCCTTTCAATCACTTTTATAAAGGCAATGCAATTTTCTATGGAATGCCCCGTCATTCCCACATGATAATCGCATTGTGCATTTGCGTCGTACCATCTGGGGTACGGAGGCTGTAGAGGTTTTGGGTAGAGAGGGGCAACAATGTGCGCATCGAATAAGCTTTGATACAGCTCCTTATACGACATCAAAATTGACGTGAATTGGAGGTTCTCAGTGCCTTGTTTCACACCAGATTCTTATCTTGATGAACCTTGTTGACTAGCAACCACTTTTCTTGGCTGGTTCACCGTAATCGATTTGTTGTATGTGCTCACGTTGTTTACCTCATTTTTCTTTTTCTTCGAAGCTGACCTTGGGTTACTTTCTCCCACGCCAATCTTCCCACTTCTGATAGCATTTTCGATCATTTCACCATTCATGACTATGTCAGAGAAGCTTTTGGTGGCACTTCCTATCATGTGTGTGATAAACGGGGCTTTCAAGGTGTTAATGAAGAGCATTGTCGTCTCTTTCTCCAAGAGGGGTGGCTGAACCTGGACTGCAACCTCCCTCCACCTTTGTGCATACTGCCTAAAACTTTCGCTTGGCTTCTTTTCCATGTTTTGCAAATTGATTCAATCAGGAACCATATCTATCACATGACTATATTGCCTCATGAATGCTTGAGCTAGGTCCCTCCATGAACCAATCTTGGTACGGCTCAATTGATTGTACCATTTGGACGCTGCCCCTACCAAACTGTCTTGGAAGTAGTGTATTAGCAGCTGATCATTGTTAATGTAGCTAGTCATCCTTCTACAGAACATGGTGATATGGGCTTTGGGACAGCTAGTTCCATTGTATTTTTCAAAGTCAGGCATTTTGAATTTGGGAGGAAGTACTAGGTCTGGGACTAAGCTTAGATCCTTAGCGTCAATTCCCTGATTACTGTCAGTGCTTTTCAAGGCTTTGAATTTTTCCTCCAACCATTTATACCTATCTTCCCACTATTTTGGTAATTCTGCGTTCGCCTTTTCTTCTTCAGCTGTTTCATCAAAATCGGGTATAATAGGATTAATTGGGTTATCTCCCGGGTTTAAACTAAGCCCTCCCTAGAAAATCGTGGGGATTGTGACACCAGTTTGTAATTGTTACGGCCTAATTGTGACAGACGATCCTTTTAGGTATATTTCTGTTTGTACATTTGGTGGAGTAAAACCCGGAGGATACAATAGATCCTCCTTACCTTCTCCAGGATTGGCCATAAGGCCCTTTCCCTTGTCTACTCCTCCTGTCAGTAGATGGGTCAATTCAGCCATCGCATCTTTTTGAGCTTTGATCTATTTTTCCGTCATGTCCTCTTGGATTTTATCTAGCCGCTCTTGTATTTGCACTTGTAACCGTTCTTGCATATCTTTTTGCATTTGCTCCAGTTTCTCTAATATTTGATCCATTTTCTTAGTTTTGCGATGAGTACTGTAAGGGTGTTTGGTTGGTTGGCTTTCCAGATTAACTGAAATAAATTTACTCAATTAGGCTCTTTCAATGGATTTTAATGCATATGATGCAGATGTATGAAATGCATGCCTAAAGAGACGTTGATTCTGATTCAATTACATTTAGAAAACTTTTCTAGAAGACAAATTTCTTTACATAAAGCGGATATATATACGGCCTCGCCCTTATATTCCAAGAGACAACATCGATCCCCTCCTATATGTTAAATCTTGCTAGTTTCCAATGAATGTCTCTTCTTGCTCCTTTTTCTTGATTCTGGTCACGATCCATTATCTGCCCATCCTCATAATGCTCGTCAGCTGCTTTAAACGTCGAAGGCTCTTAGATAATCATGTTGAATCCTCGGGCCGCAAAGTAAAGTCACGAACTCTTCCATCACCTTTCTTGTGTTTCTCGGAATATATTCAGGCAGTTGCATTATTTCCCACCTTATCAAGAAATTCGTATTCCATGATAAGCTTTCTAATTTAGTAATCGGACTTGAATCAATATCTCTTTCCTAAGATGCAAATTCAATACAATCACAATCAAAACACAACAATAGGGGTTAGTACAAAACTGAAGGAAATAAGGAAAACGAAAGTACCTAGTCAGGTAACCACTAGGGGTTTCGAGTCGCTCTACCTAGGATGGGTTCCTAGGTCTTCTATATGCGGTTTGGCTCTAAAGTCAAGGTACCCGAACCAGCAGATTCCTCAGTCTTCACCCATTATAGGCTCATACAGACCGAGTTCGGTTCAGGGGAATACATTTACCTATGGCTGCATGGAGATGAAAATCTAACGAAGACATAGGTACGGATGTATTCCGAAAGTGAGCCACTATCCTGCACGGAGGTGAAAACCTCACGAAGGAGTAGTTTCTCACTCCCACTTAAAAGGGAAAGACTAACAGTGTTTATACAATATGATGCCAAGATATAAAACTCAATCCATAATAGACAAACAAATGCGACAAGAGGATTGTAATTTTTCAAATCGAATTTTCAATTTTCGACAATAAGACAAAAAACAATCAATTTTACGGCTTGACTCTCTAAGTCTCCCCAGTGGAGTCGCAAGCTGTCGAAACCGTTTTTAAAAAAAAAATTAGTTGTCGACTAATTAAAATGAAAAATTGGACTTGGAGTCGCCACCGATCCTTTATTGGGGTGTGATCGGCTCACCTTAAAACGATTTTGGTCTACGAGATTTGAGAAAACAGGTTCGGGAGTCGTTTACGCATGAGGAAGTATTAGCACCCTTGTAACGCCCAAAATTGGTACCGAACCGATTGTTTAATGTCTTAATGTCGAAATTTTGAAAATATTTTAAAATACGATCCTTTTATCCTGAATAAAATCAATTGGGTGATAAGGCTCACTTTTTTCAAATAAATTGTCACACTCAGTAAGTTAGAGTGCAACATTTTAATCCCTCAAAATTAAGTTTATCTCTCGACTTTTAAAGCCTATGCATTTTGAGAAGGATATTTGATTGTTTAGGTCAAATGAGAAAATCAAAACCCAGTAAATTAGGGTTCGATTTCACAAAATTCCTAAATATCGAATATTGCCTTTATTTTCATTTGTTAGAAGGATCCTCGTCTCGAGAAAATAATGTCATATTCAATGCGTTAGGATACAACGTATCAAATTCCCGAGAATGAATAAAGAATAAACTCGATTATTTAGAATCGACGAGGAAGAATGAAACCCTATACGTTAGGGCTCAATTCTTTTGAAGATTTTGGATACCAAGTATTTTGAAGATTTATGTGCAAAACGATTTTGACATTTTTCTAAACAAATGTAATGCGATTGAATGGTAGTGCATAATCCAAAATGATAATTCGTAAATTACGATACATGCTAGTGAATGATAAATCATCAAATAATGTAAACAAGCAATGGATAAATTCAAACAAGAATAGCAACAATAATCTCGATCATACAACATTCAAAAATTAAATGAGTTACTAATCAATTTTTTAAGATACACTAAAAGCAAAAGCAAGAGAATAAATCTTAATCGAATAAATTATACGTACAAAAGTTTTAAAATAATATATATGTATATATAAATATAAAATAGACTCAAAATAGAGTTTAAAATAAACACTAGATAGAATGATAGTATTTAGATGAATTTTGTAATAGATATTTGCAAGAAGAAAATTTAAAATATATGCAATAATATACATGTGTTAATTTAAAATAAGTAATACATAATTGGATCAAATAATAATACACAATAAATTTTAAAACAAATGTATAATAAATCTAAAGTGGTAATATAATTTTATTTATAACATAAAATAATACTACATAAAAAATACGTATTGAAACTAATTACTAATATATGATGGTGACTCAAAACTTAAAGTAATAATATAAGTAACAAAATGATAATATATGTACATAGGTAAATAAATGTATAAACTAATATAAATAATAATAGTAATAGTTATGGTAACATTAATAATAATAACAATAATAATAAAAATAGTTAAGTAATTAAAAAAACGAAAAGGGGACTAAATCAAAAATTAAAACCAAATTTAAGTGAAAGACAACACAATTAGAAATATCTAAGGGCTGTGTCAAAACATGCGCACAATATTAGGGACCAAAAAGGGAAATAATCCCATGCCCTCAAAACGCAGCATTGCATGAGGACTAAGATGATATCCGTAGGAAAATAGACGGCCCAATTTAAAGAAACAACAGAAACTAGGTTGAGCCAAAGCGCAAAAGTGGAGGACCTGGAGCACAAATAACCCCACCAATACCAGGACGCGCGGATCTAATCCGTTTCGGGTTGGATCATTGGGTTATAGGATTGAACGACACCGTTTTGAGGGTATTGAAACAAACCTCAAACAGTGTCATTTTACACGGCCCTTATAAATAAAAAAAGAAAATTTTTCAGCCAGTTTGAATCAAAGAAAAACCCTATCCCCTCTCCACTTAAAAACTTGGCCGTCCGAACACCGATTAATCTCCGCCCAGACTCTGACGGTGGTGGAGGGAGCGAAGACCCAACGGCGTTGCTAAAAGGTAATTTCCTGCTTTTTATTTTATATCTATCCTTATATATATATATCTGATAAAAAACAGAAAAAGAAAGAAATGTCAATCGGAAAAAGAACATAATGAAAAATGGAAAGAGGAAAAAAGAAAACCTCTTTCTTTTTGTATTGATTTTGTGCGTAACCGCTTTATTGATTCTTAAATCGGCCTTTATAGCCGAAAATGAAAAAAGAAAATCAAACCACAAAAAAATCTACATTTTCTTAATATTTTTTGTCCTTTTTGCTGTTATTCTGTGCTGCTTTGTTCTTGTTTCATTTGAAGGTACAGTGTACTGAGGCACGTGGCGTGGAGGCGTGGTGTGTGGCGGTGGCGCACGCGCGAGGGCAGAGCCTGATTGCGGCGCGATAGCTTGCTGCAAGCTGCTAGGGTTTTCTGATTTTGGTATTTGTTTTGGGCCGTCGGGCTAGGGTTGCCTGATGGGCATTAGGCTTAGTGGGTTTGGGTTTTAGTTGGGTCTTTTGGGTTAGGTGATTGGGCCTCTGTAACTTGGGTTTGTAACTATGGACTAATGGAATTTTAATAATTTTTGTTTTTATTTTTATTTTTATATATTTTTGTGTTTATTTATTTCTGATTTGGGCCGGGTAAATTTGGGTTATTACAATTTCTTTCAAATATTTTAACATCTTTAATTTATTTCAACTTATTTCAACATTGTTAATTCATTCAAATTTATTTTAATTTTTTAATTTACATATATTATTTTATTTCTTAAATTATGTTTAAATTTGTATATATTTCAAACATTAGTGTTATATAAATTTGCTTGATTTTAATTAGCTTCCTCTTATTAGCTAATGTTGATATTTACATAATGTATGATTGAAATTATTGTCACTATGCTTGTTCATATTATTTGATTATTTGTCGTTTATTAGTATACATTGTGGCTTATGAATTATTATTTTGCGTCATCCATTATCAATCCATAACACTTTATTCATTTAAAAGGTTACATCAAATATCGTTTAAATATCAAAAATCATTTTATACGAAAGTCTTTCAAAATAACACGACACTCAGAATTTGGGATCCTCAAAAAGATTGTGTCCTAACTTACTGGATTCTAATCTTCTTCAGGATTTAAGAAACCGAATACCCTTTTTAATTAAAACATAAATAATAAACTCATTCTCGGGAAGTCGATATGTTGTGTCCTAACTTATTTGATATGATATATCCTTTCCTCGAGACGAGGATTCTTTTAACAAAAACAAATAAAGGCAATATTCGATATTTAGGAATTTTGTGAAATCGAACCCTAACTTACTGGGTTTTGATTTTTTCATTTGACCCAAATAATATGATACCCTTATCAAAGTGTATAGGTTTTAAAAGTCAAGAGGTAAACTTAATTTTGTAGATTTAAAACGTTACACTCTAACTCACTGAGTGTGACAATTTATTTCTATAAAATAAGTGAGTCTCATCATCCAATCCATTTTATTCAAATTTTCTTTTCAAAGGATCGTATTTTAAATCTTTTCAAAATTTCAACACTAAGACATTAAACAATTAACTCGGTACCAATTTTGGGCGTTACAAGGGTGTTAACCCTTCCTCGTACGTAACCGACTCCCGAACTTGTTTTCTCAAATTTCACAGACCAAAATTTCTTTTAAGGTGAACCGATCACACCTTAATAAAAGATCGGTGGTGACTCCAATTTTCATTTTCAATTCGACAACTAAACTAATTTTTGTTTTTTTCAAAAAATGGTTTCGACAAGAGACATCTTAAAAATGGAAACTTTAGGCTGAAACAGAGGCAGTGTCGTAACACGGAAACCTTGTTTAACCACACCTTGTGCAGTATGAAGCATTGGAGAAAGCACCTCGATGTCACGACATGGCACATCTATGTCGCAACATAGAAGACTATTTCCCCAGGTTTTCTGAATTGTAGGGTGTGTCGCAATACAACACCTCAGTGTCGCGATATTGATAAACTAACAAGGATGTTTGACATGGAATCCCTATGTTACGACGTCGCTGCAATTTTCTGTTGGTGACCCTACCCGATAGCACAGCCTGGTGGCTTTAAAACCCATTTTAGCCGATTTTTAACAATCTAATCACATATTTTATAATCTAAAAATCCATTATCCACCTATTTAAACACTTCTTAACCCTTTAATCCTCTCAACCCTCACAAAATATGTTAACACTTTTTAAACACTAAAATTTAATTTTCACCTTTTCTTTGATTTGTTCGAACTTCATATTCCAAATCATACCCGGTATAGCAAATAACGGGAACAACCAAAGGAATTATAGATGCCACAGAAAATAAGGAATTCAATGACTTCTACGAGGTTAAGGGTTCCTAACTTAAACTTTTACTGTTCTATTGCATTTCTTTGCTTAATATTCTGCATTAGTTCTTAGTTTAACAATAATGCCTCCTAGAAAGGTTAGACGAACTATTGAACTGGAGCCATTGATAGTTTAAAACTCCTCTAGTTTTACAAACTCGAATGTTGAAAAATATTTTAATAAATTTAAGGGAAAACATTCATTCTAGAGCCAAAAAGCTGACTTGTATTTATTCACCCTTAATACCTTTTTTGAGCTTGTAAACACTTCTTGATGAACCTTATTACAAAACCCGAGCTTGAAACATTAATTTGTATTTGCCCTCTTTCTCTAGTCTTGAATTGCATGACTATAGACGTTTAGCCATACACATTAAGGGATAAATAGATACATCATAGTGTTTTTTTTTAAAAATAGAGTGAAATAGGAAAGATTAGTGTGATATAGGAACTATAGGTTAGCCTAAACTGCAGAAAAAAAGAATAATTTAAAAAGAAAATCAATACGAGTAGAAAAAGTAATTAAATGGAAAAAGCATTTGTGAGTGAGATGTACTAAAAAAGAAAGTGACAAAGTCTCGAGAATAAGAAAAAAAATCATTCATCAGTGCACAGAAACTCGTAGGCTAGCTGTAGTTACTATAATATTCTATGATTTGCTATGCAGAGAAATAAAGAAGGTGAGAGAAGGAAAAATAAGGCAATGAGCGGGTAAGGGTTGTTACAGGGAAAGAATAGGGATCAATACAATGTGCCAAACTATTTTTTGTGTTTGTAACCATTTTTGATGCTTACTATTTTTGAATTTCATACTTGTCCTAAGCTTCAAAATGTTACAAGTCGAAAACTCCTTTGTGACCTAGGTATCCTTATGCATAAATAGACATTATACTAAATAATCGCATAAGCTGCTATTTATATTCTACTAAGATAATCAAACTACTTGTATGATTTGTTAATGGATTCCTACATGTGAGACCCTTAATGCTTGTATACTTTATAATGCACTAAACTTAGATTTCTAAAGCTAAAAGTGGTAAATCAATTATTTATCATGTCAAAATTATTCATAAAGATGAAATGCCTAGTCATGTGCTCAAAAGTCAATATTTGTATCATATTTGCTCAAAGGTTGTTGATCTGCCGTAATTCAGTGTAGCAGATTAAACTAATTTTTGCACTAGAGGAGCTTAAATATAATAATTTTCATTATGTTTTAGTTAAATTTTTATAGTTTAGTTTAAATAAAAAAGTGTATTTTGAGTCTTCTATTGACTGTAGGGGCTAAATGAGGCCTAATGTGAGCTAATGTACTTAGTGAGTATGAAGGAGACCATCAGAGGGCATACAAACTCAATACTGGTCGCTATGTTGTAACACAAGAAGTTTGATGTCGCAACATATGGAGCAGAATGCAAGAATCTCGAGACTGCCTTCAGTGTCGCGACACAATCATTGGATGGTATGACACACCCCTGAAGCTACCTTGAACCTAAGCATACTGCATTCAATGTCGCGACATAGGCACTAGGGTGGCGCAACATTGGTCTTGTACAGGAAACACTTATGAGCCAGGGGTGTTTGGCCCGCACAATCAAAATTTAAATACGAGAGCATCAGCTGACCTAGGGTTGAGGATGACGACAACCTTAACTATATAAATAGGCTTTTAAACACTTGTTAAAGGACAACTTTTTATATTATTAGTTTTCTTTGTAAAATTTACTTTTCATTTTATTTTTCTTTCTCTTAAGGTTTAGACTTTTTTTTCAGTTCTTTTCATTCGTGTTCTTTGGAGAACTTGATTTGTATATGTAATCAAATGTTTAAGGATTTCAGCACTTCATATATGAAATTTACAATGTTTTTATTCTTTATGCATATATTTAATATGAACTTTACAATATTTATTGATTCCATGAGGAACTAATGCTCTTATGGGGGTTAGCGAGTGAAAGTATGAATAGTTAATTATTTTGTAGGGATTTCTTAATGGATCAGCTGTTCAGGAAAGGAAGAACCTAAACCCTAGGTCTAAAAACCGTAAGAAATTATCTAGGTGGGAATTAACCCAAAATTGGTATGGCTTATCTGTAAACACCTTAACCCTGAACCAGTTTAGACTGTGAGGGTGAAAGATAAGTAGTTCTTGCCGGTTCAGTATTTCAGTGGACGTATTGGAAGATCTTGCTGGGGTGTTAACTAGTTGATTGAACAAGAAAACCCGAGACAACAGTTGACTATGATTACCAAAGCGAGCTAATGACCCATGTTTATGTTTGATCCAGTTTATAATCTAGTTTTCTAAAGACTCCTTTTATTTATGCTATTTTTAGTTCATTAATTATAAAAAACCCTTTATTTATGTTTATTCGTAATATAGTTTATTTAAAATACTAATTAGATCTATTGGCGTTTAGGTTAGAATTAATCTAGTACTCGCCTCCCTTAGGTACGATCTTCGGAGTACTCACCTACTTCGTTGTAACTATATTACAACCTAACCCGTATACTTTTAGACACAACCTCAATTCCATATATTTAATTGCAGTATTTACACTTTTGACGTTAGTATGTCTGGAGGTGCTCAAGTTGTTGGCGCTGTTGCTAAGGAGGCAACGCTACTAGATTGATTTAAAATTTTGCATTATATAGGATAATTGGGAAATTTATAAATTATAGATACGATTTTATTTTATTCTATTTTTATTAATTTACATTTTTTAACTTCTTTCTTCTTTACTTTCAGTATATGCCTTAGAAGAGAGGAACACCTGTTTGGTTAGTCACTGCTCCATAGAGACTATCCTAGCAAAATCATTTAAATATAGATGAAACTAATTACATGTGGTTTAATGATGAGATGGTCTTTGATGACGAAATATGAGAGGAGAGAGTATATGAAGAATGGGAAATTATAGAAAATAAAAAATTACTCATGATCGAGTTAAGCCAACGAAGGAATGAAGCCTCAGCGAACCAATGGAGTAATGAACAAGGTACTACTATAGTTGAACATCCACATGAGTTCACTGGTAATTTATATGAGGAACTTGAAAAATATCATGATATACCTGAATATCTAGACAAGCCTCCCTGTGATTCGTATAAAATGCTTTCATGTGAAACGATCAAGACGACCAACTTTGAGGTATTAGCAAATATGTCAAATATGATGGCGCAAATGATAAAAATGATGCAAGAGATACTCGAAGCGCTGCCTCCAAGGAAAGAGGACATGTTTGACGTGCACAACTCGGATCATGAGAACATTGGTATCACTAATGACCATGATGAGATTCATAGCGAGAGCCAGTAACTGAAGATCATGGGGATGAATTGAACACTGGTATCTAATTAATGTAGTGCTAGAGTAAAGGAAGAAGCGAGGGATGAACTAACCGTTAACATGGAACTGAAATCAATCATGAATGAAAGTGTAAAAGAGTCAATACACTTTTTGGCCATAGAAGAGGAGATGGCAACTGAATAGGTCGAGGAGTTTGATTCATGGTCATTTGACAATGGCAACAAGGCTTGAGCAACCAAAACCTCACACAACAGGGAGAGGAGGAAGCTTGAGGTAATAATATCCCCAAAAAATAATTTAGGGTTTACTCGGATTTGGTACCAAATGGCTTGTAATGTGGATATCGCATTGGACGAAAATAAGGAAAGATCATTGGAATTGACTGAAAGGGTTGGTTCTTATATATCGAAAACAAAACAAACATCGAATCAAAGTGTCAAGAACTAGCTGGAATTTCTTCTATGGTGGTGACAAGGATCATCCCAATTTTTAAAGAACTTCTATTTCTTGTTGTAAATTTTGTTTCATTTATTATATTAATGTAGTATTTCTTTCATTTATTAATTTCATTTCCTTAATATTATATTACATATTTCTTGTCATAGTATATTCTTGTAGGTACTGCCTGTCTGGTTAGAGGAAACAAACCTTGATTTCAATACATCAACAAAGATTCGACCTTTTCAGGAAAGTTTTCTTGTTTGAGCTTTAATCATTTTACAGTAAGAGCAATGTATGCTCTAAGGTGTGGGGGGCAGTACGTTAGGACTCATTTATATTAGGATTTAGTTTTATTTGAATTGTTTAAAAGTAGGATATGTATGTACTGAACACTTTAAAATTGAAGAGGAGGGGCCAAAATAGAGTCGGTGTTGTAACATGGAATCTTCGTGTAGCAATACCGATCATAAATTCAAGGAATTGAGTAAGTCAGCTCGATGTCACGACAAAGTGATCAGTTTACCCTAAAATCCAAAAGTTTCAAAGTGTGTCGCGACATCAAAACTTGATGTCGTGACATTGGTAACTTGCCAGGGGTGTCGTGATATGGAACCTCTATGTCGCGATATCGCTACAATTTTCTACAAGGGTCAAACTGACTCGTTGCACAATCCATCAATTTTTAACCTTATTTAACCTAAAATACGAAAATTTTAAACCCAAAACACTTTTAACTTATTTTTAAACACTCATAACCTTAAACCCTTTCTAAAACCTCTTAAACCCTTAAATCCTTAAAACCCCTATTTTATTTTTCATCTTTTTTGCTTCTTTTTCTTGTATTTTCTCCTGGTACAAGAAAAATTCTTTAAATCAACAAGGAATTGCAACTAATCTTTACATAGAATCACGAGCTTTCCAATAAGGTTAAAGGTTCCAATTGGAATTTTATTGTTCCATTGCATTAGTTCTTGTTTTCTCTGTAACATATTGCTTGATCTAGGTTAGTTTTTTTAAGTTAGAATACTATTTAAAATGCTTCTAGCGTTAGCATATTTTGAGCGGTTTTGTTATATGCTGCTTTGTAGAAGAAACATGTATGCATAGGGATGTGGATCTACCATTACATGAAAAGATGTATTAGCAATTAGAAAATGGGAGGTTCTTTCCCCAATTAATGATTGCCTTGTGCAAAAGAGCCGGAGTTCTAATAAAAACTACTGAACAGTTTATGAACCCATCCAAAAGTATCATAGAGGATAAACTATACATGCAATATACGAAACTTTAACGGAAACAAATAAGGGATTTGAATAAATGCTGGAAAGAGAAGATGGACCTCCCGACCTTGCTAAAAAAAATTGAGATCTAAAAAAAAATGGCGAGAGTAGCATTCCACAAATGAAATGGATGATAAGATGGATGTAAGAAACAAGCCCAGTTTTTCAAGAATTTGTGTGATAGAACAAAATGGAAGTAGAAAAGCAAAGAAGCGAGGAAAGAGAGGATAGCGAAGATGACGAAAGAGAAGAGGAAGGGAATGAGATGGATATCGAGGAGGATGATGATTGACAAAAATTTTTATTTTTATTTTTGGATTGTAATTAATTTTGGACAACTTTTATTTTAGGAGTAGGTTAACAGTATATTTTTATATATATTCATTGTTTCAAGTTTTCTTTGTAGGAACCTCACATAAAAGAAGAACGACATTTAAGAGCTTGTAACAAAAAAGAAATGAAGTACCCACCATTAGACTACAGTAATATCATGATCAATCGGATAACTTCTTTCCTTATCTATAGTGGCACACATTGGGGACAATGTGTTATCTAAAGTGTGTGTCTAGGGGTAACATAAGATTTTTTAAAAAAATTATTTTTTACGCTTTTCTGTTAATTTTTGTTGTCAAATGTGTGCTTAAGCTTGTAGAAATACAAACGATTTGTTAGGAGCATGTATATAAGTTGATTGTGTTTACTATAAACTTGATATGATAGTAGATGATTTTAAATTTTTTATTATTAGACTACTAAGTTCTATATGTTACATTGTAAATAGGCATTGAGCAATTGAATGTACCAAAGGATATAGAGAATAAAGGGAAACGAGCACGCTAGTATGGATGATAGATTGTTGAATTTGTGATTGTTTGATTGATTAAATTTGTAAATATTGAGATGCCTAGGGATGACCTAAGGCATTTTTTGGTATACAGCCAGAGCCAAAAAGCTAACCGTATTTATTCATTTTTAGTACCTACATTTGAGCCAGAATAGACTTCTTGATAAACCTTCATACAAAACTTCAGCCAAAAAAGTTAATTTATATTTACCCCTTTTCCTTTGTCATGAACTGCATGGTTATAGACGTCTGGCCATACGTATTGAGGGTTAAGTAGATACATCAAGACAAATTTAGTAAAAATAAGAGTGAAATAGGAAGAAACAATGGATATAGTGATTGCAGGTTAGCCATTATGTGCTAAATAAAAGAAAAATACAAAAAAAAGAAAAGAAAAACGAGTAGAAAAAGTATTTGAAAAAGAAAAATAAAAGCATTTGTGAATGAGGAGTACTAAAAAAGGAAAAAAATGTGACAAAGTCACAAAAGTAGAAAAACTCGTTCATTAGTGCACAAAAACTCGTGAGCTAGCCGTAGTTGCTATATTATGCTATGACTAGAGAAATAAGGAAGGTGAGAGAAGGAGAAATAAGGCGGTGAGCGAGTAAGAGTTACTAATGGGGGAGAATAGGGAATAATACGATGTGCCAAACTATTTTCGTGCTTGAAGCTATTTTGATGCTTACTGTTCTTGAATTCCATACCTTTCCTAAGCCTCAAAACATTTCAAGCTGAAAAGCCCTATGTGATCTAGGTAGACTTATTCATGAATTGACATCATATTAAATAATTGCATTTACAATAGTTTGTATTCTACTAGGATAATCAACTTACCCGTATAATTTATTGATGGATCTATACATTTGAAAACCTTAATTTTTGTATACCTTGAGATATACTGATCTTAGGTGTTTGATATCAAAAGTGGTAAGGTAGCTAGATATCATGTTAAGATTATGTGTAAATATGGAATGCCTAGTTATGAACTCTGAAACCAGTGTTTGTGCTGTACTTGCTCAGTGGTCGTCTTTTAATTTGCTATTTGTGTTTTCTTTGCTTGAAGACAAACAATGACTTAAGTATGAGGGTGTTTGATTTGTTGTAATTCGGTGTAGTGGATTAAACTAGTTTTCGCACTTGAGCTTGAATATAAGCATTTTCATTATGTTTTAGTTAAGTTTTTATAGTTTAGTTTAAATCCAATAAAAAGTGTATTTTGAGTCTTTTATTGACCGTAGGGATCGAATGAGGCCTAAAGGTGAGCTAATGTACTTAGTGAGTGTGCAAGAGACCATCAGAGGGTGTACAAACTCAATATTGGTTGCTGTGTTACAACACGGGAAGTTTGATGTCTAACATAGGGAGCAGAATGCAAGGATCTCAAGACTGCCTTTGGTGTAGTGACATAGCCATTAGATGTCGCGGCACACCCTTGAAACTACCTTGAACTAGAGCATACTGCCTTCGATGTTGCGACACAGGCACTAGGGTGTTGCGACATCAGTCTTGTACAGGAGGCACTTACGAGCTAGAGGTGTTTTGGCCCGCACAATCAAAAGTTAAATACGAGAGCGTCAGCTGACTTAGGGTTGAGGATGGCAGCAGCCCTAAATCTATAAATAGGCTTTTAAATACTTGTTAAAGGAGAAATTTTCGTATTATTAGTTTCCTTCGTAAAATTTAGTTTTCATTTTAATTTTCTTTCTCTTAGGGTTTAGACTTCTTTTTAGTTCTTTTCATTTGTGTTCTTCGGAGAACTTAATTTGTAAATTCAATTAAATGTTTGTGGATTTCATCACTTTATATATCAAATACAAATAGGATTTTCTAAACTCTACCATTCTTTTTATTCTTTATGCATATATTCAATATCAAATTTATGACGTTTATTGATTCTATGAGGAACTAATCCTCTTATGGGGGATTAGCGAGTGAAGGTATGAATAATTAACTATTTTGTAGGGATTTCTTAAGGGATCAACTATTTAGGAAAGGAAGAACCTAAACCTTAGGCCTAATACCCTTAGGAATTCATCAGGTGGGAATTAACCCAAATTTGGTATGGCCTATCCGTGAACACCTTAACCCTAAACTGGTTCGGACTGTGGGGTCAGAAGATAAGTAGTTCTTGTCAAATCAATATTTCAATGGATGTATCAGAAAATCCTGCTGGGGTATTGACTAGTTGATTGAACAAGAAAACTCGAGATGATAGTTGATTATGATTACCAAATCGAGCTAATCACCCATGTTTACATTTGATCCAATTTATAATCTAGTTTTCTGAATACTCCTTTTATTAATGTTATTTTTTTATTTAATTATAAAAACCAAAAACCCTTTATTTATGTTTATTCGTAATATAATTTATTTAAAATACTAATTGGATCTATTGGCATTTAGGTTAGAATTAATTAACTACTCTCATCCCTTGGGAACAATCCTTGGAGTACTCACCTACTTTGTTGCAACTATATTACAACCTGACCTGTATACTGGCAGACACCGTCTCAATTCCATATCTTTAATTACAGTATTCACACTCTAGACGTTAGTACGTTCGAAGGCGGTCAATCGTCCTTCCCATCTCTTATTTTTTGCTTGTGTTGCTTGAGGATAAACAATGACTTAATTGTGGGGGAGTTTGATCTACCGTAATTCAGTATAGTAGATTAAACTAATGTTCACACTTTAGGAGCTTGAAAATAAGCATTCTTATTAGGATTTAATTTTGTTTTAGTAAGTTTAATTAAATTCAATAAAATGTGCAGTTTAATTAAATTCAATAAAATGTGCAAATTGAGTCTTTTATTAACCTTTGGGGCCAAATGAGGCCTAAGGGTGAGCTAATGAACTATGTAAGTGTGTAGGAGACCATTAGAAGACATGCTAAACCAATATTGGTTACTATGTTGCAACACGGAGGGTTCAATGTTGCAACATAGGGAGTAGAATGGATAAATTCTGAGACTGCCTTCGACGTCATGACACAGCCTAAGGGTGTCATGACATACCTCTGAAGACATCCCAAAGAAAAGTATACTGACTTCTTTGTCATGACACAGGTCCTGATGTGTCGTGACATCGACTCTAGATGGGAAATAATACAATCCATAGGGCATTTTGGTCCACACAATCAAACTTAAAG
Organism: Gossypium raimondii; assembly: GCF_025698545.1. NCBI lineage: Eukaryota > Viridiplantae > Streptophyta > Magnoliopsida > Malvales > Malvaceae > Gossypium > Gossypium raimondii. Next base: position 31,221,983 of record NC_068565.1, read on the forward strand.
CATGAGAACGTTAGCTAAGCTAGGGTTAAGGATGAAGACCACCTCAAATATATAAATAGGCTCATTTGTCACATGTTATGGACACCGATTACTTAGATTAGAACATCTCTTTTAATTTTAATTCAAGTTTTTCTTTTTTTAGGTTTTAGATTTATTTTCAGTCTGTTCTTTATTTTATTTTGGGAGATCTGATTTGTGGAGACAATCAAACCTTGTGGATTCACTTTCATTTATAATACAAATTAGGATTTTTTCTAAAACTCTATACTTTTGATTCATTTATCATGTTTACGCTTTATATCGAATCTATATTGTTTACAAAAGCCATGAGGAACTAATCCCTCTATGGGGGATTAGCGAGTGGAGGTATGATTGTTTTGTAGGGTTACTCAAAGATTAGCTGTTTGAGAAAAGAATAACCTAAAACCCTAGGCTTGACAACCCTAGGAAGTTATCAATGTAAGAATTAACTCAAAATTGATATGGCTTATCCATGAACACCTTAACCCCAAGCTGGTCTGGACTGTGAGGTCGGAAGATAAGTAGTCCTTGTTGACTCTTTATTCTAGTGGATGTATCGGAATATCTTGCTAGGACATGGACTAGTTGATTGATGAAGATTACCGAAGCGAGCTAATCACCTATAATTAGATTTGAATAATTCTAGTTTTCAATTTCCCGATACTTATTTATTATTTATATTTTTATTGTTATAAAAAACCCCAAAAACCCTTTTTATTTATATTTGCCTAATATAACCTATTTTGAGTACTAATTAGATCTTTTTGTGTTTAGGTCAAAATTGATCTATTACTAGCCTCCTTTGGGTACGATCATTGGAGTACTCACCTACTCTGTTATAACTGATCTGCTGAAATTTGTTGTTGCGGATTAAAGTAGTTTTCACACTAAAGGAGCATGAATACAAGCATTTTCATTACAATTTAGTTAAGTTTTTTTAGTTTTACTTACATGCAATAAAATGTACAAATTGAGTCTTTTATTGACCTTAAGGGCTGAATGAGACCTAAAGGAGAGCTAACGTATTTTTGTAAGTGTGTAGGAGTCCATTAGAAGGCATTTTAGAACGATACTGGATGCTATGTCGAAACACGAGAGGAAAAAAGTTGCGACATAAGGAACAAAATGAAGAAAACTCAAGTTTGTCTTCGATGTTGCAACACAGACTGAGGGTGTCACGACGTACCCTTGGGGATGGCTACAAAGGAGCATACTGGTTGCTATGTCGAGACAAAGGTTCTAGTGTGTCACGACATTGACTCTGGGACGGAAATTAGACATGAAGTAGGGGTGTTTTGGTTTGCACAATCAAACTTAAAGCTTGGGAATGTTAGTTGATGTAGGGTTAAGGACGACGACCAGCTGAAGGTTATAAATAGGCTCTTTTGGCACATGTTAAAGACACTTTTACATTAACCTAGTTTCTTCTGTTAAAATTAGTTTTGTTTTCTTTCTTTCTTAGGTTTTTAGAGTTTAGTTTATTTATTCGTTGTTTTCTTTCAAGAGATTTTTATTGTGGACTCATTCAACTCTGTGGATTTTCGCTTAATATCAATACAAGTAGGCTCTTTCATTTACTCTATCTTGTCGATTTAATCAGCATGCTTTCTCTTTATATAAATTATATATTTTTTATGAATGCAATGTGGAACTAATCCATATATAGGGGATTAGCGAGTGGAGGTATGATCTGTTAATTGTTTTGTAAGGTTACTTAATGGATCAACTGTTTAGGAAAGGGAGAATATGAAACAAACCCAAGGCTTAACAACCTCGGGAAGTCATCAAGGTGGGAATTTACCTAAAATTGTCATTGCCCATCCGTGAACACCTTTATCCCAAACCAGTTTGGACTGTAAGGTTGGAAGATAAGTAGTACTTGCTGACTTGTTATGTTAGTGAAAGATAGGAAGGTCCTACTAAGATAGTGACTAGTTGATTGATGAGGAACCTGAAGTGACAGTTGATGGAGATTATTGAAACAAGCTAATCACCCATAATCAGATTTGATTTATTCTTCCTATTTAATCTATTTAATTTTATCTTTTTATGTTATTTTATTTTTATTATAAAAACCTTAAAAAATCCTTTATTTTATATTCTACGTACTATAACTGAATCCAAAGTACTAATTAGATCTTTTAGTGTTTAGGTTAAAATAGATCTAGCACTCACCTCCCTTCGGTACAATCCTCGGAGTACTCAGCCACTCTGTTGTAAAACTATATTACAATTGGACCCGTATACTTGCGAATACCGCCTCGTAATTCTATATTTTATTGCAGTAATCACACTCTGGACATTAGTACATCCAGAAGCGGTCAACTCAACCATATCGAATATGCTTTTACACCGTCTATGCATAGGGGTGAGAAAACATTGTTCCATTATATCAACAATCTTGTCGAGGATGTAAATGACATTGGGAATAGGGATGGAAACCCTTATTCGAATACATATAATCCCCATTACAAAGATGACCTGAATCTGAGATGGGGAGGGAACCAAGGAGCATGTAATAATTCAAATCAAACTAAAAAAGTATTACTTATCAACCTTCTTATTTGTAGAAATGGAAAGATAGGATGAACCAAAGTGACCATACTGCCTGTGGTCAACGTCTGGATAGAATTGAGGGAGAGATGCAGTTAATGAGAACTGATGTCAAGTAGGTGTAGTCTGAATGCACCAACTCAATAAGAAAATTGATTAAGCTCGAGGATCAAATGAGGCAATTGATGAGCATGATGAGCGACATCAAAAGACAAATTGGTACTGGTTGTCCCAGCAATACAGAAGACAGTCCACGGAGGGAAGGTAAAGAGCACATGAAGGCGATAACACTTTGATCATGCAAAGTTCTGAGTAGCCCAGAAAACCATACTCCAAAGGTAATTGTGGAGAATATTAATGACCCCCAAGAGGAATCTCTAGAAGTTGAAGATGAATAGAAGCCAAAGAAGTTTATGATACCAACAACTGAACTAGAAAAAGAACCTCCTATAGATGTTGGAATCACAAAGATCACATTCCCTTCAAGACTTGAAGAAAAATAAAAGTGTGATGAGGATGAATTTGTAAGTTTCCTAAACCTGTTTAAAAAATTAAATTTTAACCTACCTTTAATTGAGTTATTTGAAAAGGTTTCCAAGTACGCTAAGTTTTTATAGGAGATGATGGCAAGACGAAAGAAAATTAAGGTAGGAGAACAAGTTAATTTGACTGCTTCCTCTAGCGTAACTATTTTAAGATATGTAACTCGAAAATTGAAAGACCCTGTGAGTTTTACTATTCCCATGTTACAAGCCGAAAAATCCTATGTGACCTAAATATCCTTATACACGAATGGACATCATACTAAACATACGCACAAATGACTATTTGTAACAAATAGTCCTATGAGACCCTTAATACTTGTATATTTTGTAACAAATTGAACTTTGATGTTTGTGATCAAAAGTGGTAAGTAAATTACTCATCGTGTTGAAGTTGTTAGTAAGCATGAAATGCCTAAATCATATGCTCCAAAGTCAATACTTGTATGATATTTGCTCAAGGGTTATCACTTTTATTTCTTATTTCTATTTATTTTGCTTGAGGGCAAGCAGTGACTTAAGTGTGGGGGAGTTTGATCTGCCATAATTCAATGTAGCAGATTAAATTAGTTTTCGCATTTAGGGAGATTGAATACAAGAATTTTCGTTATTTGTTAGTTAAGTTTTCTTAGTTTTATTATATTCAATAAAATGTGCAAATTAATTCTTTTATTGACCTTAGGGGTCGAATGAGGCCTAAGGGTGAGCTAACGGACTTTGTGAATGTGCAGGAGACCTATAGAAGGCACACTAAACTGATACTGGTCGCTACATCGCAACATAAGATGACCGATGTCACAGCATAGGAGCAGAATGGAGAAACCTCAAGGTTGCCTTCAATGTTGCGACAAAGCTTGAGGGTTTCACGACATACACCTTAGGATATCCAAAAACATGTACACTGACTGCTATGTTGCGACAAGGGTCCTAGCGTGTCATGACATCGACTTTGGGACAGAAATCAAATACGAAATATGGGCATTTTGGTCTGCACAATCAAAATTAAAGCTCGGGAATGTCAGCTAACCGAGGGCGGAAGACGATAGCCACTTCAAAGCTATAAATAGGCTCATTTGGCACATGTTATAAACACCATTCCTTTATCCTAAATTCTTGTGTAAAATTTAGTTTAGTTTTCTTTCGTTCTTTAGGTTTTAGATTTCGTTCCTTTGTTCTTGTTGATTTCAAGAGATTCGAATTGTGGAAGCATTCAAATTTTGTGGATTCGCAATTAATCTTAATACAATCAGGCTCTTTCATTTACTTTATCTTGGCAAATTAATTAGCACGCTTTCTCTTTATATCAATTTCATATTGTCTATGAAAGCCACGAGGAACTGATCCCTCTATGGGGGATTAGTGAGTGGAGGTATGATTTATTAACTGTTTTGTAGGGTTACACAAAGGATTAGTTGTTTTGGAAAGGAAGGGCGTGAAACAAATCCTGGGCATGACAACCCCGAGAAGTCATCAAGGTGGGAATTAACCCAAAATTGGTAGTTCCCATTCGTGAGCGCTTTTACCCCAAGCCAGTCTGGACTATGAGGTTAGAACATAAGTAGTTCTTGCTGACAAATTATGTTAGTGGAAGATCGGAAGATCCTACTAGGGTAGCGACTAGTTGATTGACAAGGAACCTGAAGCAACAATTAATAAGGATTACCGAAGCGAGCTAATCACCCATAATCAAGATTTGGTTTACTCTACTCTTCTATCTCCTGAATTTTATTTCTTTTATGTTATTTTATTTTTATTATTATAAAAAATTTAAGAAATCCTTTTCTATGTGCTCGTACTATAATTTATTTAAAGTACTAATTAGATCTTTTAGTTTTTAGATTAGAATTGATCTAGTTCTTGCCTCCCTTAGGTACGATCCTCAGAGGACTCACCTACTTTGTTGTAAAAACTATATAATTACTCAACCAGTATACTTGTGGATACTGCCTTGTAGTTCTCTATTGTATTGCAATATTCACACTTTGGACATTAGTTCATCCAGTGGCGGTCAACACCTACAATGACCATGACCATAAACAAAAGAGGTTATGGCATCAAAACTGAAATAAGTAAGACCATATTTGAAAGACACTATGGCATCATGGAAACAGGACTAAGACGATGATTGAAAGACGCTATGACATCCTGGTAGTCCGTCGGGATGGTAAACATGGGGAATATAAGGTGTAAGACCATAGTTGGACTATGGGAATCCAAGTAGTCCGACAGGATGATAAACGTGGGTGATATTATGTAAGACTGATCTGCCATAATTCAGTGTAGCAGATTAAACTAATTATCGCACTTTAGGAGCTTGAAAACAAGAATTTTCAGTAGGTTTGAATTATGTTTTCTTAAGTTTTTAATAAGTTAAAATGTGCAAACTGAGTCTTTTACTGACCTTAAAGGCCGAATGAGGCCTAAGGGTGAGCTAACACACTTTGTGAGTGTGCAAGAGACTTTTAGAAGGCATACTAAATTGATACTGGTTGCTATGTCATAACATGAGATGATCAATGTCGCAACACAGGGAGAAGAATAGAGCAATCTCAAGACTGCCTTCAATGTCGCGAGATAGCCTGAGGGTCTCGCGACATACCCCTTAAGATATCCCAAGAGGATTACACTGACTGCCTTGTCGCAACACATGTCTTGTTGTGTTGTGAGATAGACTCTGGAACATAAATTAAATACGAAACAGGGGCATTTTGGTCAACAGAATTAAACTTAAAGCTCGAGAACGTCAGCTAACCTAGGGTTAAGGATGACGTCTACTTAGAATCTATAAATAGGCTTCTTTAGCACATGTTATAGACACCATTCACTTAGCATAGATTCTCTCTTTTAAACTTAGTTTAGTTTTCTTTCTTTCTTAGGTTTTTAGAATTTATTTTCAGTTGTTCTTTGTTTCAAAAATATCTAATTTATGGAGATCGTCAAACTCCGTGGATTCGTTTTTATCTTTAATACAAATCATGCATTTTCTTAAACTCTACTCTTTAATCCATTTATCTTGTTTTCTTTTTACATCAACTCTATATTGTTTATGAATGCCATGAGGAACTAATCATTTTATGAGGGATTAGCGAGTAAAGGTACAATCTATTAACTGTTTTGTAGGGTTACTCAATGGATAAGCTATTTGGGAAAGGAAAAACGTGAAACAAGCCCTAGGCCTGACAACCTTGGGAAATCATCAAGGAGGGAATTAACCCAAAATTAGTATTGCCTATCCGTGAACAGCTTTACTCCAAACCAGTCTGGACTGTGAGGTCGAAAGATAAGTAGTCATTTCTAACACGTCATGCTAGTGGAAGATCAGAAGATCTTTCTAGGATAGCAGCTAGTTGATTGACGAAGAACCCAAAACGATAGTTGATTGGATTACCGAAGTGAGCTAATCACCCATGATCAAGCTTTGATTCACTCTACTATTTGATCTCTTGAATTTTATTTCTTTTATGTTATTTTATTTTATCATTATAAAAATCTTAAAAAACCCTTTTATTATGTTCTCATACTATACCTAATTTAAATAACTAATTAGATCTTTTAGTATTTAGGTTAAAATTGATCTAGCATTTTTCTCCCTTGGGTACAATCCTCGTAGTACTCATCTACTCCATTGTAAAACTATATTACAACTCAACCCGTATACTTGTGGACACCACCTCGTATATCTATATTTTATTACAGTATACTTTAGATGTTGGTTCGTTCGGAGGCAGTCAAGTTGTTGGCGCCGTTGCCGGGGAGCCAATATCATTAGATTGATTTTAATGTTTACGTTATAATTAGAATAAACTTTTTTTAGTTATAGACACAATTCGTATATAAACCACTAATAATATGCAGGTTCTAGGGACATTATTTGATAAAAACTGGTTATAGTCCAGCATTTCTCGACCTGTTATCCACATTTGAATTAAATCCTACTTTATTAACATAGATATCTAATAATGTTAGAGTCACTAACCATATAAACGAAAATCCCATAGCATTCTTACGAAAATTCGACCATATATGTAGTACCATTAGCTACGTAAGAATTCCACTAGAGACTATCAAATTACTATTGATTCCATTTGCGTTATAAGGGAAAGCAAAAATGTGGCTAGAGAGACTTCCTCCAGACACCATCATTACTTGGACCGACTTCGTGTAACTATTCCTTCGCCGAGTACTGCCTATGACTAAGGTACTAAGTAGTTACACACAGCTATTTTATTTCCAGCACAGTATCACTGAAACCTTGGGACAAGTGTGGGAAAGGTTCAAGACAATCTTTAGATCTATATTAGGTGGAGGTATACATTTCGCAGTTTAAATTCAACATTTTTACTATGGATTGGATAGTTAGAATAGATGAAAATTTGATATCATGACAAAAATCTAGGAGGAAGGAATAGAAATATTGGAAAAATTTAGCATTAATGAATCAATTTGGGAGGAATGTCATGAAGTAAAAAGTCAGGAATTGGAAACTATAGGAAGTAATGAGCAAGAACGTAACCAGTTAAAGTTCAGTGCAAAAAAATTAATGGACGACAAAATAGAAGAAGAAGGGGATAGTACGGAAAAAGAGAATGATCACATGGTAACCTAACTGGACGGGTGGGGACAAAACAAGGAACACCCAGAGCAAATTATCCCAATCTCAGCGAAAATGGTGATATCTCAAACCCATTGAGTTAGAATTAAAGCCATTACTCAACCACTTAAAATATGGATATCTGGGGAAACAAAATACTCCGCTAGTGGTTATTGCTGCCTGCTTAGACGCAAAATAGGAGCAGGCACTATTGAATGTCCTAAAAATGCATAAAAAATGATAGAATGGACAATTGCTAATATTAAAGGAATCAATCCTACATTCTGTCAGCATAAGATCAGATTAGAAGAAGGGAAATGACCTGTGGTGGATGCTCAGCATAGAGTTAATCCAACTATGAAGGAGGTGGTAAAAAAGAAATTGCTAAAATGGTTAGATGCAGGTATTTTGTATGCTATCTCTAATAGTGAATGGGTTAGCCCAACCCAGTGTGTTCCGTAGAAGGGAGGTTTAGCTGTAGTCGAGAACAATAACAATGAGTCAATTCCAACATGAACAGTTACTGGTTGGAGAGTATGCATCGATTATAGGAAAATGAATGATGCAACGAACAAAGACCATTTCCTATTACCCTTTATTGACCAAATGCTTAATCGTTTAGCAGGAAAAGATTATTATTGTTTCCTTGATAGATATTTAGGGTACCATCAGATCCCAATTCACCCTAATGATCAAGAGAAAACCACTTTCACATGTCCCTTTGGTACGTATTCCTTTAGAAGAATGTCTTTTGGCCTATGTAATGCTCCAGCAACCTTCATGAGATACATGACTGCTATCTTCGCTGATATGTTAGAAGAAGGATTGGATGTATTCATCAATGACTTCTCGGTATATAGAGACTCTTTTGAAGAATGCTTGGGTAATCTTGAGAAAGTGTTAAAAATATGCGAGGAGACTAATCTAGTGCTTAACTGGGAAAAATGCCATTTCATGACGAAATAAGGATTGGTCTTAGGGTATCAAATATCGAAAAATGTATGGAAGTAGATAAAGCCAAAATTGAGGTTAAAACATCTTCTGAATCCGACAAATGTTAAAGGTGTTTGAAATTTCTTAGGCCATGCAGGATTTTACCGAAGGTTTTTAAAAGATTTCGCTCATAGTTCTAAACCTTTGAGGTGATGAAAGAAAGACTCATATCTTCTCCTACAATTATCACTCCAAATTAGTTGGAACCTTTTAGTATGATGTGTGAGGTAGTGACTATGCAGTTGGTGCAGTTCTGGGACAAAAGCGGAACAATCTATTTGGGGCTATTCATTATGCTAGCAAAACACTAAATACAACAAATGCAACTACACTAGAATTGAAAAAGAGATGTTGACGGTAGTGTTCGCTTGCGAAAAATTTTGACCATACTTAATGGAAAATCGAGTATATGTGTATACTGATCACTCAGCGCTATAATATGTCAAGAAGAAAAAAGAAACAAAAGCCAGATTAATGATGTAACATCTCTAACCCGTCTCCGTCGCTGGATTAATGTTACAAAGCATTACTGAACAATCAAAATAACATTTAAAATCATACATTAAATAAATTAATCTCATTAAAAAAACCTATCAAACCTATGCATTTGGTCCCTAAATCGATCTTTCGAGGCCCTAAAAATAGTTTAGAAATAATTTGAGACTAATTTGAAACAAATCAAAATATTTGAGAAAAAGTAGCAAATTTGAAAATAGGGGTCACACGGCTGTGTGGCCAGGCCATGTGAGATAGCTCAGGCCATGTAATGATCGAACAAAGGGACACATGACCGTGTGTCTGTTAGAACGCCGGCACCCCTACGGTGCAACGGAAAAATAAAACATTCAGCGATCCTAACCATGGATCCATGTGTGAGGAACGAATCGGGGTGGAATAAAGGTTTCAAAATTACCGAATCTTTATTCTGAGTATACAACAACGGCTCAGCAACGAGTAATCTGATCTACTATCGAACCAAGCCGCAATCTATCGTGTCTCCGGCCTCTACGTAATCCACCCAGTTGACAATGAACGGAAGGAATCCCCAAAACAACGAGTAATCTGATCTACTATCGAACCAAGCCGCAATCTATCGTGACTCTGGCCTCTACGTAATCCACCCAGTTGACAATGAACGGAAGGAATCCCCAAAACTGTTTTAGAAAAGACTTTGCTTTGACAGCTTCTAAACCCCAAGCACAGAAAAAATGAGATTTTTATATATATTTTTAGGGTTTCTAAAAATTAAATAAATATAATAATGTTTTTAAACCGAAAATTATAATTACATTAATTATAATAATTTTGGTAAACTATATATTTATTTGAATTTATACACTAACCAAATTTATGTTCTCATCATGCGTACAACAACCTTGTACATAATGTATTCGATATTTGATTACCCAATTAAATTAATTCTATAATTAATTTAATTAAAGAGACAACCAAACACAATACCAACTATGTTCTATTCCGTTCATTTCAACTATAGGGTGTGACCTTATAGGTTCTTGTAACGTTAGCAGTAATACTAGAACGATTCCAATGTTACAAACAATGACTGGCACCTACCAATGCATCATTGCTACCTAAGTCACAAGAAATCATGATTTGACATGACCTTTTTATGATTGACCTTTCATGCAATAATCCTTAAGTCCTTTATCTCTGGATTGGACACAAGTCATGGAATAGTTACACTTGCATAGTCCATTCCATGTTCCTTGATATCTTAAGTAGACTATGATATACAAATAAGTATGACATCTCATATCAGCTTATTTGAGCATGACAATGCATTTCTAGTCTCATTCAATCAAATGGCCTAAGATATTACTCCCATTATGTAGGAGGGACTTATCCTATATCGATCAACCATATCCCTCTACATAGATCATGGTATATCCAACATCAACCTTTATAGAACAACCGATTCACGATTATACGTTTGATCAGTATCAAAATATACAACTCACGATGTTGGGATTATGATGATCTCAAGTCAGAGGATCAGATACATATTAATCACTATGAGTAATGTTGTGACAATTACATAATAATCCAAGAAACATACTCATAACGGGTCAGTCCAATATGTTGTTCTCTAACACACATATTCATGCATCGATTTTGACATTCCATATCAATGACAACTCTTTATCATCAATCAACTACAACAATAATACTTGACTAAGGACCTTTTAAGAATAATCATATTATTCTCAAGACATTATTATAAAACAGTTTATTTATATACATAAAAGAAACTGAAATAATAATGGTAATGACTTATATTAATAAACATGATAAATCAAGTATGTTATTAAAACCATCTCATGATTGATCTTTGGGCATACTCTAACAGTCTCAGCCCGTGTCTCCACCCGTGTAACTCATTGAGTTGGGTTACATGGCCGTGTCGCAGGCTGTGTGCTAGGCCGTGTAACTCACTTAGTACACTAAGAATTTACAAATGACACAAGACCATGTAGCTATGCTGTATGATGTGACAGCTAGAGTCCCAGGCCGTGTGATCCATTTCAAGGCCAAAACACACCCGATTCCCAGCCCTAAAAACAAGCCATTTCAAGGCCAAAACACACCTAACCAACCATCCCATTTGTACCACATTCAAGAGATTTAAACATCATGCAAACAAACATAAACATACCGTTTCAAACATCCTATTTCATCTAACCAATATACCATTCAAAGGCACAACATTATACCAAAACATCATTAACCAAAACAAGACAATATTGCCATATTCCAAGCACAAAACCTAGTTCCTTAATTACCAAATAACTTAACATATAACTATTTACATGCCATCAAAAACATACCAAAAAGAGTCTTATATACAAGCACTTAAGAATGGCCAAAATGACCTAACTTGACAAGGTTCCAAAGCTCATCAAATGAAACAGAAACTTCAAAAGCATATACATACCAAATCAACCATTACACATTCAAGAACTACCATTACAAAAGGTCTTATACATTCTATATATAACCTTGGCCAAATTATTCAAAAACTACCAAAATGGTCGCTAGATAGTATGATTGATCCCTGACAAGCTTCCAACCGGTCGAGCTTCTGATAATCGATAAAATAAAGGAAAGTAACTACGTAAGCAACTAGTGCTTAGTAAGCTCGTATAAACTCAAACATAACTTACCATTTCTTTAGCACAAACTATAGAAAAAGCATAATATCATTACCATCACCATAAGCTTAGTAAAAGCCTATACAAGCACCATCAAACTTACAAGTTAATAGGCTCATCCATAATACATATAAATTCAATCATAATATAAGTAGATTTTCATATGCACATCATTTATTACATTAGCCTTTTCATAGATCATGATTCAATATCCCATTGTGTACTTACCATGTCATTCCTTTACTTACCCGTTGAACCATCTAGAATTGCATCTGATACTTAGGAATGCTCACACATAGTGTGCCTTTCCATATAACCTTATCCTTTCCTTTTCAATAGCACTTACACGAGCTGTGGGTCGAAATGTTAGCTACACAATGATATTCACATGAGTTGTGGAGAATCCACAAAAAATGCAGGACCTCAGCCATCGGTAGGACATTCAAAACCTGCACCTGAAACATGAAATTCCTAATGACATATCATTCGTAACCTAAGAATTCTTAAGGTTCAAACGAGATTCGTTATCCGTCAATTATTTATAGAATTGATACATGTATATTCAAATCCATTTATAACTAACACAATATAATAGATAATCAGTTTAACTAACAATAATACGACTATAATTCATATGAACTTACCTCGATTACTATGGTCGTAGAAGTAGAGTTACAAACTAATCTGAAGCTTTAACCTTTCTTCGATTTAAGTCCGGTTGTTGTTTATCTTGATCTAAATAGATAATTTCATTCAATTAAGTACTTCAAGTATTCAATTTAATCCATAATTCATATTTATGTAAAATTACAAAATTACCCATAATATTTTAACTTTTCACAATTTAATCCTTAAGATCATAACTTGAAATCTAACCATTTTAATCCCCATACAAGCTAGCCAAATTTCTTAGGGACTCATATCAACCCACTTAAATTATCATTTCATAATTTTACAATGAAATTTTCCATTTTCACAAATAAATTCCAAAATACAATTTCATAAAAATCATTTAACAAAACATGTTTGTTTAACAATTAAATTTAATAATCTATCAACTAAAATCAAAACACATCCAAAAACAATCATGGTAAGTCCCTCAACCTTTAAAAATTTTGCAAATTAACCCCGAGCTAGCTAGATTAAGTTAAAACGAGCTTAAAAATATAAAAAATCATTAAAAACGAGGCTTGAATTCACTTACATACAAGGTAGAAGCTTGGCCGAATGCTCTAACCCTATTCTAATGGTGTTTTTCGATGGAATACATGGAATGGGAAAGATGTTCATGCTTCCTTTAGTTTATTTTCAATTATTTTGTTAATTACTAAATTACCCATATATTATAACTTAAAACTAACATAATCAGGTCCAAATTTGTCCACTACCAACATATATGGTATAATTACCATCTAAGGCCATTAATTTAACTTTTGGTAGCCATTTAATTCTTTTAACTAATAGAATTTAACTTTTACACCTTTTACGATTTAGTCCTTTTACTTAATTAACCAATTAAACTTCAAATTTTCTTAACGAAACTTTAATATGACCCTAATAAAATCCCATAGAATTTAAATAAATAATAAAATAAAAACTCACTCATCAAAATTGTGGTCCCAAAACCACTGTTTTTGACACCACTAAAAATGGGTTGTTACAAATGAGTTGGGTTTTATTAGTTCAGGAATTTTATTTATGGATAATGGATAGGAAACGGACTGAGAATCAAATTGTAGATCATTTATCCAGAATCGAGAACAATCTAAAAGTAGAGAATATTGAATAAATTAAGGAGATCTTCAAATATGAGCAAATATTCAGAGTAGACATTAATCAGCCCAGACCTGGTAAGCATATAACATCGTGGTATGCAGATTATGTCAATTATATTGCAAGAGGGGTTTTTCCAGGACAAGCATCTTGGCAACAAAAAAAGAGGATAGCCCATGAATAAAAAAAATTATGTTTGGGAGGAACCATACGTGTTTCGACAATGCGTGAACCAATTAGTCCGGTGGTGTGTAGTAGAGAAAGAAAATCATAATATTTTACAAGGTTGTCACCCATCTCCTTGTGAAGGGCATTTTGGTGGAAAAAGGATAGCCCAGAAAGTACTATCGGGATATTATTGGCCAACTATGAAGAAAGACGCTTATGAATTCCTACAAGGATGTGATAGATGTCAGAGAACTGGGAACATATCAAAAAGGGACAAGATGCCACAAACAGGGATAATTGAGGTCGAAGTGTTTGATATTTGGGGAATTAATTTAATGGGTACTTTTTCAAGCTCTCTTGGGAATAGTACCTCCTCTTAGATGTAGGCTATGTTTCAAAATGGGTCGAAGCTGTCGCACTACCTACTAATGATACAAAATTAGTAGTGAGATTCCTAAGAAAAAAACATATTCACCAGGTTTGGTACATTGCGAGCGCTGGTCAGTGACAAAAGATCTCATTTCTATAGCAAATAGTTTGAAGCAACTTTGGCTAAATAGAAAATAAGATACCAAATGACAACAACATCTCACCTTTTGCCTAACAAGCAGGCAGAGGTATCTAGTCGAGATATAAAGCAGATTCTGGAGAAAACAGTAAACCCAAGTCGAATGGATTGGGCAGTCAAGATAGACAATACATTGTGGGCTTACAGAACAACATATAAGACTCCCCTATGCATGTCTCCATATAAGTTATTTTATGGTAAGAATTGCCACTTACCAATTCAATTGTAAAGGAAGACATACTGGGCAATCAAAGGGTTAAATCTGGATCCAGAATTAGCTAAAAAAGAAAGACTATTTCAATTTTAGGAATTGGAAGAATTCCGCTTTATGGCCTACAAAAATACTAAAATGTATAAGAAAGGAGTAGACTTCAGCACGATGCGAAGACTAGAAAGCGTGAATTTTTACCAGGACAGAAAGTGTTGTTGTTCAATTTAAGATTGAAACTATTTCCTGGAAAGCTTAAATCAAGATGGACAGGTCCATATACAATACATCAAGGAAATCCTCATAGAATAATAAAGTTGATCGGAAAAGGGTGACAACCTTTTCTTATTAATGGACAAAGAGTAAAACATTATTTTGGAGGAACTATCCATACAATAGTTGATGAACAAACCTTGCACTATAGCATGCTTTGGGATTTCCAAGGAATCAATGGAAAATCAACAAACATTAAGAGTGATAATGAAGAAGGTGCCCAAAGTATTGATTTCACAAACCATAGAGAAATCTGGCTGGCATGGTGCGACACTACTCCAGAATGTCGCAACGATAAACAAAATTCTAATTTTAGAACCTACCCTCGACTTCCCAACATCACTAGGGGATGTCGTGACACCACTGCGTAACTCTGTTTTCTAAACTAACCTTAGCTACTGACATTTTTGTAGTATAATTATGTTAGGATTCTTATTTATTTAGCTTCTTGATTAGTAGACATAAACTATAACACTTAAATATTTTATTCTTTTCTTTCTATCCATAAATTGGTACCATTGCTCCTCTTTTTTACCACTAACAAAGCAAGAAAAGAAATCAAATAACAGACGTAACAAAGTGTACAGGGAATTTCAGGAAAGAAAGTAGATTATCAGATGGCTAGTTTCAGTGAAACGTTTAAAGCCCAGCTGTTGAATCCCAAGAAATTGACATGGATAAATACCTACAAGAACTACATCCATATACATTCATCCAAGAGCAGGGATTCGATCCTCTAATGAGGAATTGTAAAGGAATAAGGGAGAATGCAATAAAAAGAGAATAGATAAGATTCTGTTTGCCGCCTGAAGAACCTACAGACAAATTACTAGGTGATGACGTATTCAAGTAGTTTATTCTTTTGCAAAAAAATTAGAAAGAGGAAAGGAGAAAAAGAGGATTCCAAGAAGAGGATGAATAGTATTTAGAGTAATTTAGTAGACTTTGAATTTGTAGGAATAGGTGAATTTAGGAAAATTAAATTATTTTTAAGGAATTGTAATTATTTTCAATTGCTAAATTGAATAGTTCCTTTAAGGATTGTATCACTCTTTTTAAGAATTATTTTTATTTTTAAGGAGTACGATAGAAATAAATTACTGGTTATTTTGCATTTTGTTTAAGTTTTCTATGCAGGAACCCCATAAAAAAAAAGAAACAAACAATTCGAGCATTACATGAACTAAGGAGGAAGCACCCACCATTAGCAGTTGGAGCGACCACAATGAATCGGGTAACTTCTTTCCTTATCTTTAGGGACTACACATTGCGGACAATGTGTCAGCTAAAGTGTGTGGGGGGGGGAAACATATAATTTTCTTTATTTGTTTCAATTTCTACAATTTTCTTTGATTTTTCTTGTCTTTGGTGTGCTTGAGCTTGTAGAAATACAAGTGATTGGTCAGGAGCATGTATATAGGTTTCTTTTGTTTACAAATAAAATTGGCATGATGGTAGTTGATTTTAAATTTTTTATTTTTAGACTACTATGTTCTATATGTTACATTGTAAATAGGTATTAAGCAATCAATTGTACCAAATGATATAGAAAATACAAGGAAATGAGCATGGTAGTATGAATGATAAATGGTTGAATTTGAGTTTGTTTGGTTGACTAAATTTGTGCATATTGAGATATTAAGGGATGACCTAAGACATTGTTTGGAACACATCTAGAGCCAAAAAGCTAACCTATTCATGGTCACCTTTAGTATCGATTTTTTTGAGCCTGTTGACACTTCTTGATGAAGCCTAAAAACGATAACTTGTATTTCCACTTTTTCTTTGGCCCTGTACTGTACAACTCTAAACATCTGACCATATGTATTGAGGGTTAAGTAGACACATCACGATGGAGTTTGTAAAAAAAAGTAGAGTGAAATAGGAAAGATTAGTGTGATATGAGAACTACAGGTTAGCCTGAAAGTGCAAAACAAAAGAAAAATGTAAAAAGCAAAAGTAATACGATTAGAAAAAGTTCTAAAAAAAGGCATTCTTAAGTGAGATGAGCCGAAAAAGAAAGTGAGAAAGTCATAAAAGAAAGAAAAAATTGTTCATTAGTGCACAAAAACTCATAGGCTAGCTGTAGTTACTATGTCATGCTATGATTTCGTATATATGGAGAGACAAGGAATGTGAGAGAAGGAGAAATAAGACGGTGAGCGGGTAAGAGTCACTAAGAAGGGAAGAATATGGACCAATACAATATGCCAAACTATTTTCATGTTTGTAACCCTCTTGATGCTTACTATCTTTGAATTTCATACCTGTCCTAAGCCTCAGAACTTTACAAGCCGAAAAGTCCTATGTGACCTAAATATCCTTATACACGAATGGGCATCATACTAAACATACAAATAAATGACTATTTGTATTTTTCTCAGATTATCAAAATACTTGTATGGTTTATTGATGGATCCCTACAGGTGAGACCCTTAATACTTGTACACTTTGTAACATCATAAACTTAGATGTTTGATGTCAAAGGTGGTAAATTAGTTATTCATCACGTTAAAGCTGTTAGTGAATGTGAAATATCTAAGTCATGTGCTCCAAAGTCAATTTTTGTATCATATATGCTCAAGGGTTGTTAATTTTTTTCTTGTTTTTGTTCATGTTGCTTGAGGACAAGCAATGACTTAAGTGTGGGGGAGTTTGATCTGCCGTAAGTCGGTGTAGTAGATTAAAATAATTATCGCACTTTAGAAGCTTGAAAACAAGCATTTTCAGTAAGTTTGAATTATGTTTTCTTAAGTTTTTAATAAGTTCATAAAATGTGCAAATTGAGTCTTTTATTGACCTTAGGGAGCGAATGAGGCCTAAGGGTGAGCTAACGCACTTTGTGAGTGTGCAAGAGACTTTTAGAAGGCATACTAAACTGATACTAGTAGCTACATTGCAACATGGGATGATCGATTTCGCAACGTAGGGAGCATAATAGAAAAATCTCAAGACTACCTTCAATGTCACGACACAGCCTGAGGGTGTCGCGAGATACCCCTGAAGATATCCCAAGAGGAGTACACTAACTGCCATGTCGCGACACAAGTCTAGATGTGTCACGACATAAAACCTGAAACATAAATTAAATACGAAACATGGGTGTTTTGGTCTGCACAATCAAACTTAAAGCTCGAGAACATCATCTAACATAGGATTAAGGATGAACACCACTTAGAATCTATAAATAGGCTCATTTGGCACATGTTATAGACACTATTCACTTAGCCTAGATTCTCTCTTTTAAACTTAGTTTAGTTTTCTTTCTTTCTTAGGTGTTTAAAATTTATTTTCATTTTTTCTTTGTTTGCAAGAGATCTGATTTGTGGAGATCGTCAAAGTCTATGGATTAATTATTTTATCTTTAATATAAATCATATGTTTTCTTAAACTCTACACTTTAATCCATTTATCATGTTTTCTCTTTACATCAACTCCATATTCTTTATGAAAGTCATGAGGAACTAATCCTCCTATGGGGGATTTACAAGTGGAGGTATGATCTATTAATTGTTTTGTAGGGTTACTCAATGGATCAACTATTTGGGAAAGGAAGAATATAAAACAAACCCTAGGACTGACAACCCTAGGAAGTCATCAAGGTAGAAATTAACCCAAAATTTGTATTGTCCATCCATGAACACCTTCACCCAAACCAATTTGGACAATGAGGTCAGAACATAAGTAGTTCTTGCTGACTCGTTATGTTAGTGGAAGATCGAAAGATCTTGCTAGGGTAGCAACTAGTTTAGTGACGAGGAACCAGAAACGATAGATGATTGGGATTACCGAAGTGAGCTAATCACCCATAATCAAGATTTGATTCACTCTACTCTTCTATCTCTTCAATTTATTTTATTTTATTTTATCATTATAAAAATCTTTAAAAACCATTTTATTATGTTCTCGTACTATAACTAATTTACAGAAATAATTAGATATTTTAGTGCTTAGGTTAGAATTGATCTAGCATTCATCTCCCTTGGGATATTACAACTTAACCCGTATACTTGTGGATATCGCCTCGTATTTTTATATTTTATTGCAGTATTTACACTCCGGATGTTGGTACGTTTGGAGGCGGTCAAAGACCATAGCTAAAAGATGCTATGACATCAGAGATAATCCAATGGGATGATAAATACAAGAGAATTTGACGGGACTTTAAATACATGAATACAAAAGAGAAAAGCCATAATCTGACCATGACAACTATTGGAGTCTTCTAGGTGATCTGCCGTAATACGGTGTAGTAGATTAAACTAATTTTCGCACTTTAGGAGCTCAAAAACAAGCATTACCATTAGGTTTTAATTATGTGTTAGTGAGTTTAACTAAATTCAATAAAATTAGCAAATTGAGTTTTTTATTGACCTCAGGGGCCAAATGAGGCTTAAGGGTGAGCTAATGAAATTTGTAAGTGTGCAGAAGGCCGTTAGAAGGCGTGCTAAACCGATATTGGTCACTATGTCACAACACGGAGGGTTAGATATTGCAACATAGGGAACCAAATAGAAAAATTCTGAGACCGATTTCAACATCGCGACACCGCTTAAGGGTGTTGTGACATATCCTCGAAGACATCCCAAATAAAAGTATACTGACTTCTATGTCGCGACATAGGTTCTGGTGTGTCACTATATTGACTTTGGAACGTAAATTAATACGAGCTAGGGGCGTTTTGGTCCACAAAATCAAACTTAAAGCTCTGAAACGTCAGCTAACCTGGGGTTAAGGACGATGTCCACCTAAAATTTATAAATAGGCTCATTTGTCACATGTTATGGGCACCAATTACGTAGTTTAAAATCTTTTTTTTAATTTCAGTTTAAGTTTTTCCTTTTTCTTAGGTTTTAGATTTACTTTCAGTTTTTTTCTTTATTTTATCTCGGGAGATCTGATTTGTGGATGCAATTAAACTTGGTGGATTCATTCTTCTTTGTAATATAGATCAGGCTTTTTCTTAAACCTTATACTTTCGATTCAATTATCATGTTTATGCTTTATACTGATTCTATATTGTTTACAAAAATCATGAGAAACTAATTCCTCTATGGGGGATTAGTGAGTGGAGGTATGATTTATTAACTATTTTGTAGTTTTACTCAATGAATTAGCTGTTTGGGAAAGGAAGAACCATAAGAAGTTATCAAGGTGGGAATTAACCCAAAATTGGTATGGCTTATCCGTGAACACCTTAACCCTAAATTGATTTGGACTGTGAGGTCGATTAATTGATTGACGAAGAACCTCAAGCGACAGTTGATGAACATTACCGAAGCAAGCTAATCACTCATAATCAGATTTGATTAATTCCACTATTCAATCTCTTGATTTTTTTATTTATTATATTTTATTATTATAAAAATCCTAAAAATCTATTTTTATTTATATTTTTGTAATATAACCTATTTCGAGTACTAATTAAATCTTTTGGTGTTTAGGTTAGAATTGATCTAGTACTAGCCTCTATTGGGTACGATCCTCGGATACTTGCGGATACTGCCTCATTTATATATATCTTTTGCTGTAGTATTCACACTCTAGATGTTAGTATGTCCGGAGGCGGTCACCAGGACATTAAACATGGGGTATTTGCAAAAATTATAGCTTGGCTATGGCATCATGGATAAAGAAGGACAGTCCACCGGGATAATAATCTTGGGAAGGAATTTAGAATAGGATCATAAACCAACCCACCAATGGGAAAAAGGGTTGAAAGGAAATGGAAGTATGAGCCAATGACAGACAAGCGATGGGCTGAAGGAATCCACCAACAAATAGGAACATAATTAGAATGAGAAAGGACCACTAGAATAGTGGTCGTACAAACTAATAGGGTATAAGGGTAATAAATCGGTGAGGATCAAACACAGGAAATGATGTATTAGAGGTGGCTGATATATAGACGAATCAGAAATGGTTTAACTAGGGATTTTGGACAAGGATCCATTATTAAGGAATGATGAGGGCACTTAGAGGGACCTTATAGACTAGTGGTGTATTACATGTACGCTAGTTATCCTCTGACGAAGGGAAGGGTGGTTAGAACTCATTAGTAAAAGTAAATATATGGGATGACAGATATGTCTGTCAAGATTATTCCTCTTTAAGGGGAAAACCATTGAGAAGGTACCAGCCAAATGACTAGTTCCGCAAGGAATCAACATGACAGGCTGCCAGGTACCGAAGGGAGAAGTAGGCCACCACAAACAGGTATGCCACCTTACAAGTCAGGTATCGTGAATAAGGCGAGAATACAGTAAGAGAGAGAACTTGTAAATATGGACGGACTTAGAGATAGTGAATGAGTGATTTAGGCTTTAGTGGCCAGTAGCGAGAAGATGTGCTACATTGAAGGGTAAGATAAAAATGTTTAAGGCGAATTAATAAGAAAGTAATTCGAATGCTATTTAAGTTAAACAGGGTTTAGTTTGCCAGGATAGCGTGAGATCTTGTTATTCAAATTGAAGGAAGGAAAAATAGAGTCTGTAAGGATGGTGGAGCGATTAGAGAATCTGCCAAGGCCAATCAAAGGTTGTTAGAACAGCTTGAAGGCAATTGCTTAAGGGCCTATTCACCAGTGGATAGGAGTGGGACTAGCATCAAGTCTATTGTGATGGTTCGAGAGAATTGATCTAGATGACCAGGGAGTTATCATAGTGTTATTACTATTATTTCAATTATCTGAATCCCTAGAAAGGTAGGGAGTTCTTTGTGCATTAAAAGAACTAACTAAATTCAAATGAACTTACTAGGGTTGTTCTGTGAATGCAGGAATTGCGGGATAAGAGATTGGAGGAGGAACCAAGCCAAATCTTGAGGAGTCACAGGGATGTTCAAAGAAATGTCATGCATATAGGTTAGGGATCACGTTTAGGAACTTTTCCAAGTAGGGCGATTATGTTGTATTTCATTAAAATTCTTTGAGTTTAAAGTTCAGACTGTAAAACTTGTATTAAAATTTAGACTTGTTGTACGTTATTTTAATAGGTAATACAAATTGTTTTAACTTAGTGAGAATTTAGTCTGAACAGTAAATCGATTTGATTGTGATGCCCATACTAAGATCCGACGATCAGGTCGGGTAAGATTTTTTTTATAGGAAGCTACAACAACCCGAATTAACACAAAAATTGCTTAGAGTTATTATCTCCAATAGGTTGGTACTATAAATGTACAATTTAATATGTAAACTATAATCCATGCCATTAAAGAATTAGGTCCCTACATATTTGCTAATTTAACTAATTTAGTAGTGTTTACAAGTCAACAAAACTTAATACAAACTTTTCCAAATTAATAAATGTGGCATTGTCTCTAAGGGAGCCCCTCTATATGCATCCGTAACTACTGTGTTCCACCTAGATCCCAACAAAAATTGGCTTGGTCCCTTTTCTTTATATGTATCTCACTACCGCGAACTCCACTTTCACCCTTAACATTCTCTGTGAACCGAGGGCTTTCCAATTATAAACCCCATGTCTTTACTCCATGGCAGAATCTTCATGTTTAGTGTTTTGATGGACTTCCCCTCATTTAGTATCTCAGTAGACTTCATGTGTTTAGTGTCCTAGCAGATTTCCCCATGTCTAGTGCCTTAGCAGACTTCCTCCTTTTGCAGGTCCCTCTCATCATTTTTCCTTGACACCTGTGTCCTAACTCGAGTTTATGGGTGTGGTAGCCTTGTTTGAGAGTGCCCAACAAGTCATAGATGTTGCAAATTTGAGAGCGCGAGTCAACAATAGTAGTCACAATAGATCGAGATTTGAAGAGGAGTCTTCTAATGCTGGGGAGAGTAGCAGCCACGAGTCGACCTACCACAGGCTTGGTAAACAACCCATTTTCCTGAAGGAAAAACCCGCTCTTTCCTTCCTCGTGCCCAAGGCATCATTCCAAACACCTGATTCCCCAATATGCCCTCTTATTCTTCCTCCAAACCTTCCTGATCCTCTTGTTGAATCTGCCAATGTTGTGGGCCCCTTTACTTCTACTTCAGCTCCTTTTGCTTTGCCTCTAGACGTCCTCATTCACCCTCAATTTTTAAGTGGAGTCCAAACCTTCTTATCTTGGCAACGTCATATCTACGTGGGCCAATATCTCATACTTTAACATCTAGCATCATCAGGATAGGGTACTGTACCCAGAACTGAAGGATATTGTTTATCCTTCCTCCCATTCTTCTAGCACTCCCAAGCCCTTTCTGTTTGAGCTGGTAGTCTCTCTTTCCATGCTATCTGGAGAAAGTAACATTGTGAATTGGGCTCTCCAAAAGGCCTATACTAACGCTAAATCCAAACAGGCTAACTCCAAAATGGTCCTTCTTTCTAGAAAGAAGTCTCTTACCCAACTTTGACAGTCATATGAAACTTATGTTCATAGGACTGCTGAAATCTCCAAGTCTACCTCCTCATGGGAATCTTAATGTCAATCCTTAGAAACCCATATAATGAAGTTGGAGGAGAGGGTTTGCCAGTTGGAGATCTTTGACCAAT
This sequence comes from Gossypium raimondii, assembly GCF_025698545.1. Taxonomy (NCBI): domain Eukaryota; kingdom Viridiplantae; phylum Streptophyta; class Magnoliopsida; order Malvales; family Malvaceae; genus Gossypium; species Gossypium raimondii. The sequence goes on from NC_068565.1 coordinate 31,245,338, forward strand.
GACACCTTGTCGATATGGAGCGCATCCGAAAGGAGAATGAAGAGGTGTTGGCAAAGTTCAAGGTTGACACTCAGCAAGGCATTCATGATTTTATGCCTATGTTAAGGGTTAACCTGATCCTGCATACACAGGTCATCGTGGGTCCCCTTGACTTAAATCAAGTAAACTTCATCTATATTTGCCAATACACCCATGTTGATCTTGGCTTTGACATTTACAACCTTTTCGGAGCTAATTGGGAGGAATTCTAGAGGGGTGGAGCAAATTTGGAAAACTTTTCCATGTTCAATACTCAGAAGCAATCCACCCCGAATCTTCTGGAGATTCGGCTCTAGGGAAAAGTTAATTATTCATATTGTAAAAACTTCTCATCCTATTTTAAATGAAGATTTCCCTATCCTCATTTCTCATCTCTCTTACATTACCTCTTCGTATTTCCCACAATTAAAGTATGCTCAATACCGATTTGATAATTTACATATCTACATTCACTTCTAAAATACACATTAATCTCAAAATATAGGGGCTAAGCCAGGGTTACCGTGACATGCATATAGGGGCTATTCCACCAATTCCTATGTCTAGAGGAACGGCTAAATCGAAGCTCTGATACCACTACATTATAACACTCCTTACCCAGCTCGATCGACAGGCCTCGGGTACCAGATGCTACAACAACCCGAATTAAGACAACAAATTACTTAGAGATATTATCTCTATTGGGTTGATACTATCAATGTACAATTTAAGATGTCAACTATAATTTGTGTCATCAAAAAATTAGGTCCCTACAGATTTGATAATTTAACTAATTAAGCAATGTTTACAACTCCACAAAACTCAATATAGACTCTTCCAAATTAATCCCTAAAGCATTGCCTCTAAAGGAGCCCCTTTATATGCATACACATCTATTGTGTTCCACCTATCTCCCAGCGAAAGCTGGCTTGGCCCTTCTAAGTTTTTTGGATCTTTAAGTAACCTGCATTTAAGAAGAAAACCTATAAGTTCAGGTGAATTTAGTGAGATTCATATAAAAAAGGTAAAAACAAATGTGAATCAATTAGCTTAGATTTTAACTCCCTGATAATTGTATTTGTTATTTATAATGACCGAAGATTGGCGACTACCTAGGTGTTTTCCACAACTACAATCTTCATCAAAAGTTCCATATCTTCACAGCCTCGGAGCACCTAGGCTCACTATTACTATCGGGGGCTTTACCTTTTTTACAGTATCCCTAAAGAAGGTTTCTTAATGCATACAGCTCCGATCTTAGGAGCTCAACGGAATCCATGCCTTTCTCTTGACTAGATTTATACTCTGCTTTCCCTTATCTTTGGGTGGACTTTGTTGGCCATCTAACCTTGGCATTCACTTCCTCTTAAGAGAACCTAGTTTGGCCTATTAAACCCTACGACTAACACTTTTTTCCATGATATGTACGCAAATGCATACTTGCTTATGCATGTTTACTTTGCATGGAATCTGCAACTTTTCTAACACACTAATATATTCCCTTTTTTCCTGGGGAGCTTATTTCTTTATACCAAATCTGGGTTGAGTCATAACCTTGGCTTCCCTCATTATTCCGGTAGTCTATATTCCTTAGTCACACAAAATCAATTCTTTATATGATTTATCACTCTAGTCACCTACAAACTCCACTTTCACTCTTGAAATTCTTCGTGTTTAGTTCCCAACAGACTTTCAAATGATGCCATAGCATCTTTCAACCATGGTCTTAGTCCTATTTAGCCATTCTAGCATGTTTTCACATGATGCCATAACATCTTTAAGCTATAGTCTTACTCATTTTATCCTAATGCCATAGCATCTTTTAGCTATGGTATTATTCATTTTAGGTGTATAGCCTCCGGCTGGTCCCATGGCCTACCCATGATCTTTTGTTCACTCTCCCCATCACAGTCCATCTATTCATCCATTCGTCATCCAATACCTTGATGCTTAAACAACACAATGTCCCCTTCACAATGCTTGGAGCTTCACACATCACGGTTTGCACTCAGCAAGACCGTATGGTGGTATCTAACATAGTCACCCCTTTTTCCCTTTCTAACTTCGTCTAGCTCGATGTTAATCCCCTTTTGACATGACCACCATACACATGCATCTCATGCATTTTGTTAAATAAAATGTCATGGATTATGCCTACTGAACTAGAAAGGAGGATATTCATAGACTCATGCAAACCTTGAAACATAATTAGCATTTCAAGGTTGGAGTGTAGAAAGTCACTTTGTTTTCTTGCCTCCTTAGCTTAGCTTCTTCAAACGCTAGTGCCTCCTTCATCTTGGCCATTAAGCATTACAACCATGTATCAATTAATCTAAAGGTGTTCAACCCGTAAGACCCAGATCCCATAATTACTCAAAACTTTTGAGTTTTCTTAATCTACTTATGTTCTTCAATCTATGAGTTAAGAGGTTTAACGAAACTTACCAATTCCCAATATTTGTATTTCTAGACACAAATCCGCATGATGGCTGAAACATACAAGACTTCCTTCAACAATATTCTCTTCTTCTTCAATGCGACTGAAGAAGACGATGCTGAGAGAAAAAGATTTGGGAAGTAGCATTAAGAGGAATTTTGTTCCCACATACACATCTATATATATACTCCCTCAACACAGTATCCACAGACCGTTGCCGCCACTCAATCCTAATTATTATGTCCCCACTTTGAAACCTACTGGTTATATCCTAACCGAACCAAGGTTGGGATACACCTATTTGAGTTTCAGCTACTAAAATTTTTTATTTATCCGGTGGGGTCCCATGATACACTAATCCTTTTAGTTTAGTCTGAATTTCCTTAGTTTTGGGCTAAATAGTGATATTCGAGTGTTATAGGAGTCCCTTGGTTGAGCAACATATTCCTATTCTTTCAAGAATCTATACAAGATAACACTCTTAACATCCATTTGGAACAACTTGATGTTAAGATGTGCAACCATAGTAAGTAACAACCAAATTGCCTCAAGTATTGCCATTGAAGTAAATGTTTCTTCAAAATCAATGCCCTCTAATTGAGTGTAGAATTGTGCATCCAGTCTTGCCTTGTTTCTTGTGATGTTTCCCTGCTTAGCTATCTTATTTTTAAAGATCCATTTTGTGCTAATTATGTTGCAACTAGATGGTTTAGGTACCAACTCCTATACTTCATTCCTCTAGAAGGAGAGTAGTTCCTCTTGCATAGCCTGAATACAATCAACATCATTAAGTTCTTCTTCAACTTTATTTGGCTCGAATTATAACAACCTGAATTTCAGGGGTGTCAAAAAATGCGATTTCATAAACCGGCGTAATGGTAAAATGGGAATATTTACGGAGTTAGTATAAAAAATATTGAAGATTGGTTAAGTAATTTAATCAAAAATATAGTTAATTAGAACTCAGGGACTAGATAGTAAAAGTCCAATTGCTATTGAGTTTTAATTTAAAAAAGGCTTAGGAGCAAGATAGCAATTATCCAAAGGATCAAAATGGTTATTAAAACATTATTCTTTTAAAGTTAGATGATGATGATGATGGTTATTTAAATTGGTGTAATTAAGATTAATTAAGTAAAAAATATAATTAACTAATTTAATTAAGTTTAATTAAGAAATAAACTTAGTATAAATAGCAAATAGTGGATGGAAAGATGAAACTTTCATATTTTTCCATCATCCACCATTGAAGAAAAAGAGATAAAACTTCATTCTTCAAGCATTTGACCATTTTTATTCAAGTAAGGTCATTAAGCTATATTTCTTTGCTTTTTTATGGAATTCGAATCATGGGAGCTTGACTTAGCTAGCATAGAACCTAGAACCTAATACACTAAAAATATATTTTACACACACGCGCGCTCGCGCGCGTGCACATACACACACACACACCAAATTGACCATACCAAATTGACCATTAACACATTCAAAAACTACCATTACACAAAGACCTATACAAGCCATTTATAACCTTGCCCAAAATAATCAAAAACTACCAAAATGGTTCTGGATAGTGTGATAGATCTCCGTCAAGCTTCCAACAATCTACGAAACAAAAGAAAGTATTTACGTAAGCAACCAGTGCTTAGTAAGCTCGTATAAACTCAAACAAAACTTACCATTTCTTTAGCACATTTTATAGAATAAGCATAATATCATTACCAGGACCATAAGCTTAGTAAAACCCTATACAAGCACCATCAAAATCACAAGTTAGTAAGTTCATATATGATACATATGAGTTCAAACATATCATAAGTAGATTTCATATACACATCCGTTAACTTATTATCATGAACCATTTCAGTTGTATACTTACCATGTCATTTCTTTTACTTACCCGTTGAACCATCTAAAATTACATTGGATGCTCGAGAATGCTCACACCTAGTGTGCCTTTCCATATAATCGTAACGTTTCCTTTTCAATAGTGCTCACACAAGCTTTGGAATGAGCCTGCTCATAGAAGCTGTGAAATGAGTCTGCTCACACAAGTTATGGGTTGAAATGTTAGCTACACAATGCTGCTCACACGAGCTGTGGAGAATCTGCAACAAATACAAAACCTCAACCATCGGTGGGATATTCAAGACCAGCACCCGAGACATGCAATCCCTAATGATATGTCATTCATATACTAAGAATTCTTAAGGTTTAAATGGGATTATTTATCCATCAATTACTTAAAGCATCAATATATATGCATTTTCAAGCCCATTTATATTAACACGATATAGAAGATAAACAATTTATCTATCATTAATATGATTACAATTCATACAAACTTACCTCGATAACTATGGTCATAATAGTCGAGTTGAACTCTAGTCCAAAGCTTTAGCTTTTCTCCGATTTAAGTCTAGTTGTTGCTTATCTTAATCTAAATAGATAATTTCATTCAATTAAGTACTTCAAGTATTCAATTCAATCCATAAGTCATATTTATGTAAAATTATGAAATTACCCCTAATATTTTAACTTTTTACAAATTAGTCCTTAAGCTCATAACTTGAATATTAATCATTTTAACCTAAATCCATATTAACCAATGCTACAAGGGACCTTGGAACAACCCATAATTACTAAGAATTCACAATAAAATCCATAGATTTACACTTTCAACAATTTAATCCCTATTTCAAAATTCATCAAAAATCACTTAATGAACAAGTTTGTTTAACAACCAAGATTAATAATCTATCAAATAACTTTAAAAAATATTCAAAAAAAAAACCATGGCAAGTCCCTCAACCTTTAACAGTTTTGTAAATGAACCTACTTTTATCTAATAGAAACCTACTTTTGCAACATTTATGATTTAGTCTCTCTTACCTAATTAACCATTAAAACTTCAAAATTTCTTTACGAAATTTTAATACAACCCTAATATAATCTCATAAATTTTAAATAAATATTAAAATAATCACTCATTCATCAAAAATGTCGTCCCAAAACCACTGTTTCTGACACCACTGAAATTGGGTTGTTACATTAATACCTCCATACGGTATTGCTAATTACAAACTGTGATGGGCGATGCTCTAGGCCTTGTGGAGGGGACACTGCGGTGTTCGTGCATCAAGGTATAGGACAACGAATAGAGGAATGGATGGAATGCGATGGGAAGGGAAAAAAAATATCATGGTTAGGCCATGGGGCAGATCAAAGGCTATACACCTAAAATGAGTATGACCATAGCTGAAAGATGTTATGGCATCAAGATAAAAATGAGTAAGACCATAGTTGAAAGATGCTATGGCATCATGACGAAAATGAGTAAGACCATGCTTGAAAAACACTATGGTATCATGGTAAATAAGATTAAGACCATAGCTGAAAGACGTTTTGACATCCTTTGATAGTCCTATAGGACATTAAACATGAGATATTAAACAAGAGATAGCTCGACGATACATTAAACATGGGATAGTCTGACGGGACATGAAACACGTGATAATTTGATAGGATATAAAACACGGGATAGTCCGATGGGACATTAAACACGGGATAGTCAGACTGGGCCTTAAAACGGAAGAGTCTGACAGGACACAAAATAATGAGTAGTCTGCCAGGACGTTAAATATGAGAATTGGGCTATACAAGGTCAAAGTTCAGCTATGGCAATGAGTAAAGGCCCCTTAGGACAAGCAACCTAAAATTTATCTAAATGAGGAAAATAAAATTTAGATATAACTCAAGAAAAGAGTAACAGGGTTGATGAAAATGGTGTGCTTGAAAAGTCGGATAAGAAGGGGCATCTAGCACCTAGCAGGTCCGCTAAAGACCACTAGGAGATATTGACTGCCCAAATAGACAAGCAGTAGAGGAGGCTTGAACATCTACTAAGAGGTGAGTAACTTAACTAAGAATAAGTGATCCAAAGTAGTCCACCAATGACTACAATGTTGAAATTTTGCTAAAAGGCAATAGGAAATATGGACTTGTAGGAATTAAATGTTACCATCAATCGATTGATAACTAGGAACGAGAATAGTAAAGTGCAAAGCCGCCTCAACTATAGGGTAACCCAGTAGATGGTTTAACCATGTAGTAAAAATTGAGAATGTTGAACGAGTCGACAAAAAAAAGGAAATTTGGAATTTGACAAAAATCAAGAGCATACCAGTGAGGGTTGTCACAATAAAGCATGTATGTATATATCAGATAAAGAATAAGTCTGCCAGCGGTAAGCTACGGGGAGAGGGGAAGATTTCAATCTGATCATGAAAATCTACGAACATCCAAGATGATTAGGGAGTTTAAATCTCTCCTTAAGACTTTATTTTGAAAGTCTTGTATTTTGTTTTAGGTTGTATTGCAGAATCTCACTAAGTTCATCTGTACTTATGAATTATCTGCTTATTGCAAGATAAAACTATTATGTGAGAATCAAGTGGAGGGACCAAGCCAAATGACACCAGATGTGGGGGACATGTGGATATCGGTCTAGTATATAGAAGGGCTCCCGTAGAGGGAACGCCTTAGGGATTAATTTGGAAGACTTTGTATTAAGTTTTGTGGAGATGTAAACACTGTTAGATTAGTTAAATTAGCAAATTCGTATGGGCCAAATTCTTTAATGGCATGGATTATAGTTAACATCTTAAATTTTACATTGACAGTATCAACCTATTTAAGATAATAACTCTAAGTAATTTGTTATGTTAATTCTCGTTATTGTAGCTCCAGTACCTGGGGCCCATCAGTCAGGCTAGATAAGGGGTGTTACAATTTAGTGGTATCAAAGCTTTGATTTAGCCGATCTTCTAGACGTAAATGGTTAAGGAGTATCCCTTGTATATATATGTGTGTTACAACAAATTTGTCTTGGTCCCTCGTGAGTTATAAGAAAGAAAGTGTGATGTGAATATGCATGCCAGTTTAGTGAATTATAATTGGATAAATGATAAGTGTAGTGATGAATAATAAGGAAAAGTTGGGAGTTTTCTAGTACAGGGAAAGATTAAGTATAACCCCAACCAGTGAACCAGCCAATTCTAATGTTTTAATTTCTCAATTGGGCTGAATAGGTGGAGGCATCGTCGGAGGTTTCATCCCTGGAGAAGGTGCCTCTTGAAGAATCTGATTTAGACGTGTTTGAGTCGTGTTCGTAAGAGAAATCACCAAAATTTTTCCATTTCCTTTGGAATTCCCTCTATATAGCCCCTTTGGGATTTAGGATGTCGAAATCGAGGTAAGTTTTAACGAGAGGCCACAAGCATTTAGCGTAGGTCGAAGGGACCCATAGCCACTTGTATGGGTAGTACCAAGCTGGATCTTAAGATTGGAAAATGTGCCTTAATACCTTCATTAGTATCTGCCTTGATCTTTTCCAGAGCTGTATTACTCTCTTTCTGTAATTGCTCCTTATCGGCGAGGTAATGTTTCTCTAATACCTCCAGATGTCGAACCTTTTCTTCTAACTCTTTCCCTTAAGCCACCGAATCTCTGTATTTAGCTTCCCATGTAGAGAAAATTTGAGCAACTTTGTGGTTTTGGAAAACCAAGACTTCATGGCATTGGTGAGGCTGGGAGAGCGATTGTCCTCCCAGAAGGACAGTTCTCTCATGATCAACCTAAATAGCCTCAACCTCTATACAAGCCTACTAGAGGGCTCAACTCATAAGTTCCCATTTTGTGGCTATCATTGATAGAGAGCCCACTAACCCTGTAAAAGCGGGCTTATAGATGCCCTTAGAAGAAGAAGAGTGGTAGGTTAATCTCTTCTGCTCTGGAGGATAGACCCTATCTTCTTATTTACAGATTAAGAGTGGGGAAAAAGGATATTGATCCTTACTGATATGCCTTCTCCAAAGGAAGGAGGTTTGTACCTCACTCTAAGGGAGGGTAAAATTGAAAATGCCAATTGGGGAAGTGGGCGAAGTGGAACTAGAAGTAACGAGCCTAAAGAGAAAGGCGAAGATGGCTGGGGAGAGATATGAGATTCCTTCTTTGGGGTTCAATGTTCTTTCCTAGGTCTTTTGTAACCTAAATCAGCCTTGTTCATTTCCCTGACACTGGAGGACTCTCATTCTAGCCTTTCCCTCTTATGGTGGCCACTAACTACTCACGCCCGACTATTAATCGCCGCTACGACCTTTTGCGTACTTTTCATGAGTGCATCCAAATCCACATGAGGAGGATGTTGTAACGATTTTGAAGGCTCTTTGAGGGTTCCATAAGGCCATGCTTCGCTAGTAGGCTTGACTCTTTGAGGGTTCGCTCCCAGCACTAAGTTTGCTGATCTAAAGCCATTAAGACTTTGCTCCTCCAAGCAGTAACGAAGAACATTCCTTACTGTTAAAAGCTTGTCTAGATTTAGAGGACATCTCAATCTTAAATGGTCATACTGTGACAGGGCGAGATCTGAGACAATAGGTTGTTGTTAAAGACAAACAAACTTGTGAGGGATAGACCACCTCGTAGGATCTTCCAAGAAGAACCATTAAGCTGTCCAAGCGCAATCCTATAAAACTTCAAAACCTTTCAAAAGAAAAGATGTAAAGGAATATGGAAGCCTACCTCCAGTAAGTACAGTAGGAGGATGAACCATCCTGGGAGTCACTCAACTAGCAATCTTTTTCCAAAATTTCAAAATCATAGGCAAAATTTGGCAATATGATTCCCCTAGATGATACGATTTGAACATGTCCTCACGAGTGGTCATACATTTGTAAAACGGTGATTCAACGGGCATACTATTTTTTGGTTGACTGACCTATGCATGCACATAGAAGAAGGTCTATTTTCACCATGATCTTTCCAACTCCAATCATGGGGGTCCCTTCTTTTTCCTTAAGATGATTGCCTAAATCAAGACATAATAAGGATGTTGCAGGCAGTTAGATGCAAAAAGTTAAAGAGCAGCCACATAGAAGGCGAGTAATGCCCTGAATGGTAAATTCGTAGATAGGAAATTATAGGTGGGGAAGGGGAGAAAGGTAGAAAGACCGCTAAAGGTTTTAAGTCAACAAAAATATTTGGAAGGAGAAGCCTAAATTATAGCGAAGGAAACTTCCTATCCTCTATATCTTCCACCATTATAAATAATCAAATGATCGTGGAAAATTCAAATTTAAATTCCCATAAATGGTTCAGATCTCCCACCCAAGAAACGACACCAGTTAGCTTCTGGAAAGGGTTTCTTAAACCCTTTGATAACTAGAAAGGCATAAATATCCGTCAAAATTGACCATTAATAGAGTGCCCACCATATGTCCCATGCTAATCCTGAAATTTCCTGATCGTGATACACTATGACACGACTGGATGGATGGCTCAAGTAAGAATCTACCAGAATAACCACGAAATGGTCTTCGTGCTGTAAAGCCTCCTATAGAGAATCAAGGAGAGCTCAGTGAGCAAAGTAAGAACCAGCTGAGATTTAAGATGTCAGGGCAGAATTCTCCCTAAGGAAGGTAGATGCAACTGCCCTTAAATGTGTAGCGAATCTCCTAAGACAAAAGAAATTAAAGTGGACAACAACTTGAAAAGATTAGGTTAGAAGGGAAATATCGAGGATGAAATTTTCTTTAAGGGTGGGAGAGTTGTAATACCCAATTACCGAAATTAACTCAGGATTTTGGAGAGTTAGGATTTAATTGAAAGGACTAGTCAATTGTCACGATCCAATGGGAAATTAGAAAAAAAATTAGTGGCCAAAAGTCGAATAGTTGTATCTCAACCCTGATTTGGTTAAGATATAACCAGCTGGCTTCAAAGTGAGAGACCTAAAAATTACGATTGAGTGGAGGCAATGGTCTATGGAGACCATGTCGAGGGAGTATATATATAGGGGTGTGTGTGTGTATGCATGAATGAATTTTCTCTTAATTCTGCTTCCCAAACCTTTTTCTCTAAGCATTGTCTTCTTCAGTTGCCCTGGAGAAGAAGATGATACAGTTGAAGGAAGTTTTGCATGTTGCAGCCATCATGCGGATTTAAGTCTAGAAGTAGGAAGATTGGGAATTGGTAAGTTTCCTTAACCCTCTAAACTTGAGGATTGAAGAAAAAAAGTACAGTAAGAAAACTCAAAGTTTCTAGTAATTGTCGAATCTGGGTCTTAAGGGATGAACACCTTTAGATTAACAGAGACATTGGTTGTTATGCTTAGTTCCTAACCTGTCGTCAAATGTAGTAGTCAATTTAGGAATAAAACTTAATAATTTTTTTAAAAAAATAAAGTAATTTAGGATTTTAATTTACATTTTCAGTTATTAGGCCTTAGGAATAAAGTTAATAAAAACAATTTTTTAACACATTTTGTAGGTGTTGTGACACAATAAGCCAAAACGGACCTTAGGATGTGCTAATTGGTTCAATTGAGTGTGTAGGATGGAGATATAAAGGCCCAATTGACGTGGAAGTAAATATCAAGTGATGCACAAGCTTCCCAAGACGTCAAAGCACCAAACGAACGACACAAGGAAAAATTTTGGTGTCATCGCGCCACGTAAGGCGTGAGGCATGACACACGTTGGTGTACTACCCAAGTCTATCAAGGTTATTTTTGTCCATGTAGCCAAACTTATAAAGAGACCTACGACGTGCTGAAGACCTACTTTGGGCTGCCAACACCTCTATAAATAAGACATTATGGGTTGAATGTAATCAAGTCGTCCTAGACGCCTTCAAAAACCCTCATAGCTTAAAAGTAGTTTTAGTTTATTTTCTTTTAGGCTTTTTACTACTTTCTTGTTTTCCTCTTGAAATCAATTTTGATTCAAGAGTTTGTTTATTTAATATAAGTAGTTCAGTTTATATTCTTTTGCATTCATTTTATTTCTTTCTCCAATTAATAGATTTGCTACTTCGTTCCCCATTGAATATTCAATCCACGACTATTCAATTCTATTTTCTTCTCTGAATCGATCGTGTCTTTACATGTTTTATTCAATTGAGAGGGAAATTGTGAATAACATGAGTGGTTAAATCCCTTTGGGGAGATTAACGAGTGGATGGGGATGTGATTAATGGAGGATTTGGGGTTTCTCGAGAGGGATTAGTTGGTATAAATTATATTTTCTTAAACTGTTAGGCTTGACAACCCTAATAAGTTATCATAGGTTAGATGAAGTCGAAAGATAAGTTGAACAGAGCAAATTGTAATTTATCCTATTGAGAAAGTGAGGTCGGGAGATAAGTGAGTATCAACCAACGGATTATTTTATTAGAGGCCAGGAGGTAATAATTACTTAATCTATTACTAATCCAACTCAAAACCTTAATCTAAAGTTAGTTACAAACCTTGAAGCAAGTTAATCTTCCTGATTGGTTTATTAATTTAGTTTATTTGTTTATTTCTCGTTATTTATTTCTTTTCATTCCTCTTAATCTATTTTATGGTTAATCGTAATATAAAAAATAATTACTGCTACTTAGACATGTTATTGTAAAAAGCATTTTCATTATTTATTCCATCCTCCCTTAGGTACAATCCTCGGAATACTTATAAGGTATTTTGTTGTACTAAACTATATTACAATTTGACCTCGTACACTTGCGGACACCACCATTCTTAATTTCTTATATTTTTATGTATTATTTAACAATAAATGATAACACATTTATAGGCGGTTAGCTACCAAGATGAAGGAGGCACTGGAATTTGGAGAAGCTAAGCTAAGGAGGCAAGAAAGCAAGGTGAGTTTCTGCACTCCAACCTTTAAATACTAAGTATGTTGAATGATTGCATAAATGTAATAGTATCATAAGAAAGGGAAAATTATAAAAGGTATTAGAAGAAGTTAGGAATGGGAAAAAGGGATAATTCTATTAGATACCAACATATGGTATTGTTCAGTGCAAACCGTGATGGGCAAAGCTCCGGGCTTGTGGAGGGGACACTACAGTGTTCGAGCATCAAGGTATAGGATAGAGAATGGAGGAATGCATGGAATGTGATGGGGAGGGTGAATAAAAGGTCATGGCTAAGCCATGGGATCAATCAGAGACTATGCGGTTAAAATGAGTAAGACCATAGCTGAAAGATGTTATTGAATCAAGATAAAAATGAGTAAGACCATATCTGAAAAACGCTATGGCATCATTACGGAAATGAGTAAGACCATGGATAAAAAATGCTATGGCACCATGATAAATAAGACTAAGACCATAGCTAAAATATGTTATAGCATTCTTTGATAGTTAGATGGAACATTAAACACGGGATACCTTGACAGGACCTTAAACATGGGAGATTCCAATGAGACATTAAACACGAAGTAGTCTGCTAGGATGTTAAATATGAGAATTGGGTTGTGCAAGGTCAAAGTTCGGCTATGGCAACAAGTAAAGGCCCGTTAGGAAAAGGAACTTGAAAGTTGTTTGAATGAGGAAAAGAAAATTTAGGTATAACTCAAGCAGAGAGTAGCAAGGTTGATGGAAATGGTGTGCTTGACAACTCGGGTATGAGTTCTCAGGTTCGACTAATAAGCTAGGATTGATGATTACCATGAAATGTTCGAGTAGAACCTAAAACTAAGGATACGTGGGTAAGAAAGGGCATCTAGCTCCTAGTAGGTCCACTGAGGACCATTAGAAGATATTGATCGCCCGAACAGATAAGTAGCGGAGAAGGCTCAAACATCTACTAAGAGGTGAGTAACTTAACTAGGAATAAGTGACCCATAGTAGTCCACATAGAAGTTTGCCAAAGACTCAGGGGCAAAATATCGTTGGAAGGTAATAGAGAATATGGATTTGTAAGGATTAAATGTTACCATTAATCAATTGATAATTGGGAACAAGACGAATGGTTAGTCTAGACAAAATAGTAAGTGTAAAGCCGCCTCAACGATAGAGCAACCCAATAGATGGTTTAGCCACATAGTTAATCGAGAATACGGAATGAGTTAAGGGATAAAGGAAACTTTGGAATGTGGCAGAAATCAGGCCCATACCAGTGAGGGTCGTCACTGTAAAGCACGTACGTATGTCTTAGTGGAAACACGAAAATATACACACTTTTTCATGCCCTTTTTAACTCAAATTCATGCAATTTCGTAGTAATTCTTGTCGAAAAATATATAATAATTATAAAATAATTAAATTTTACTCAATTTATTAACATGTTGAATTTTAATTAATTTTATAATAAATTTTGATTAATTTTGATTTATTTTTGACAGATTCACACAAAGGGCGAAAATTGGCTCGGCAGACACTACTGGAAGCACAAAGTTGAGAAGCGATTTTGAAGCATTGAAGCGAATTAATTTTTCAGCCTAAGATGATCCAAATTATTAATATTAATTCATAATATATTTAATTTTATTTTTAATCCAATTTATTTTGGGTTAAATAATTATTATTAATTAAATTATTAAAAGAGGCCTAGTTGAGCAGAACCGAGAAAATCGATCCAACCGAGCAATGGGCTGCCCAAAACCGTCCCACATGCTGAATCAGTCAGCTTGTTTAGCTGATTATTTGGCTTGCAAAATAGCCCTTGAATTTTCCTTGAATTTGCATTCAAACCCCTCCACTTATTAAGCTTTTCTAGATTGCCCCTACCTAAAAATAGCAAGTTTGAAATCTTCAAACTTGCCACATGTGTGGCCGGCCATGGGGGGAGTCTATGGCTGCTAATTTTTTCTATTTTTAGTAGCCTAATCAACCTATAAATACCCCACTGTTCATTTCAAACACACCTCTCATCCTTTCATTATTCACTTCTCTCTCACTTTTCTCTCTTCGAAACCCTTCCTTTGCTCTTCTTTTTCCCTTCCATTCCCTTTCCGATTTCTCCTCCTGGAAAAAATTCTTTCAACCACCATTGGAAGCAGCATTCAAGTGCTTGTATAAGCCTTGGTTCAATAAGAACAAGCAGAGAAGGAGGAGCGGAGCAACCTAGTCAAGCTTCGGAGAAACATCCGATTTGATTCAAGTTCCCTATCCTTTAATTTTTATTGTTGTTGTTATGAACATATCTATGAATGCTTTTTATGTTGATATGTTTAATTTAATTAATATGGATTAAATTTAATTTATGTTAGGTTGATAACATTTCGTCCACTTAAGTTATTAAAATTGTGTTTGTGTTGTTATAGGCCTTGGTAAGTTGTTTGATTAAGTAAAATCATGATTAAGTTATTCTTGCATTACAATTGTAAGGTAACTAATGAATTAATTATTTAATCATGTTGAAATTGTAATTAATTGACATAATACTTAATCAGTGCATGTTTAATCTTCTAAGGTAGCTGAGGGTTAAATTAGCGACGGTATTAGACAATACATTAGCATTGCATAACTTGCAAGATTATTGTGATTAAACTGTTTCAAGGTAGGAATACACTGTTACCTCACTTAATCTTTTATGTGCTTATGAAGATTGATTAATTGTTTGAATTGACATTGTAAAATGTTCAAGAGATTAGTTAATTTAATAGGTTCGTATGAGCAGTAATTAGCAAATTACCGAGTTGCCGTGAATTTATTCGTAACAACATGAACATGAGTTTAGTAATTCTAAATCAAGAAATGTAATTAATCTAACACAATTCTGTCATCTTGATTAAAATCCTTTTGAAATCGTGCGTTGGAACTTTTATTTTTATTTTAATTTGCTTAGTTTTTAATGACTTCTCAAAATCAAAATATTTTTCTTCACCAAAGTGTTTTCAATTGCATTCATAAATAATTCTTTTCACAGTCCCTGTGGGTTAACTTGACATTTACTTGTCACTTTTTACTTGTTACAATTGTGTACACTTGCACATTTCC
The DNA here is from genome assembly GCF_025698545.1 of Gossypium raimondii. Lineage (NCBI taxonomy): Eukaryota > Viridiplantae > Streptophyta > Magnoliopsida > Malvales > Malvaceae > Gossypium > Gossypium raimondii. The sequence continues at coordinate 31,260,579 of NC_068565.1, forward strand.
ATCGTTCCACTTAGATAGAGAAGAAATCCGTCAGTGGTAAGTTGTAGGGAGAGGGGAAGATTTCGACCACGTCATTAAAATCTACAAACATCCATGATGATTAAGGAGTTTAAATCTCTTTTTAAGACTACGTTCTGGATGTCTTGTATTTTGTTTTAGGTTGAATTACATAATTTCACCAAGTTCATTTGAACTTATGAATCGTCTGCTTATTGCAGGATAAAACTTTAATGCGAGAATCGAGTGGAGGGACCAAGCCAGATGACGCCAGATGCAAGAGAAGTGTGGATATCATTCTAGTATATGGAGGGCCTTCCGTAGAGGCAACGCCTCAAGGAGTAAAATTTGGAAGATTTTGTATTAAGTTTTGTAAAGAAGTAAACAAGGTTAGATTAGTTAAATTAGCAAATCTATAGGGACCAATTCTTTAATGGCATGGATTATAGCTAACATCTCAAATTGTATATTGACAGTATCAGCCTATTTGAGATAATAACTCTAATTAATTTGTTGTTTTAATTCGGGTTGTTATAGCATCCAGTACCCAGGGCACTCCCTAAGGCACCAAATCTAGAGTTTTGTCTTCATCATCATTTTTGCACATTTCATGGGCTCCAACATCATCAACCACCATATTGGTTGACTCCATGACCTTTTAAGTATGTTTGTTGAACACCTTATGGGCCTTATTATTTTTGGAATAACCAAAGAAAATACCCTCATCATACTTAGAGTCGAATTTACCTTGGTGTTCTCTATCTTTCAGGATGTAACATGTGCTTCCAAAAACATGGAAATACTTCACAGTAAGCGTCTTCCTTTTCTATAACTCATATAAGGCTGCATGTGTCGTTGGTCTGATCATCACACATTGATAACATTAGTCGTAGTGTTGACTGTTTCAACCCGAAATTGATGAGGAATGTCTATACTATTGTGCATTACTCTGGCCATTTGTTACATAGTCTTGTTCTTACACTCCACTACACCATTTTGCTGAGATGTCTTGAGAGCTAAAAACTCGTGTTTTATACCTTGTTCGTCACAAAATTGGCCAAATTCATCATTCTTAAATTCTCTTCCATGACCAATGCGAACCCTTTTTATCATGCCAATGACCTTTCTTTATTCAATCATTAGTCTTATGCGCAGTTTTTTAAATCATCAAAAGCATCTAATTTTTCTCTAAAAAATCTTACTCCAAGTGTATCTAGAGTACTCATCAACACATACAAAAGCATACCTTTTGCCTACAAGACTTTCTATTTGCATGGGACCAAACAAGTCAATGTGCATAAGTTCAAGAGGTGTCTTATTCTGAACATGAGTCATCTTTTGGTACTTAGAAATCCATCGAACAACTTCATACCTAACCACTCTCTACACATTTTTAAAATGTATATGGCCAAACTTCTCATGCCAAAGCTCCAAATCTGAAGTTGTAGCTTTATTGCACTAAACAACTTGCATTGCCCTATAATAGTTATCAAAATTACAAGCAACCTTTATGGTCATTTTAGTAGTATCATTAGTCATAATACACTTGTTTTTAGTGAAATTCACAACCATACATTTGTCATAGAGTTGGCTAACAATCACTAGATTGGCTTTGGGATCATCTACCAACAAAACATTTTCAATCGAGGTATACCTCGCACATTCAAAGTTCGTTTGTCAAGTATCTAACCTTTCTTTCCATTACCAAAGGTCACTCTTCCAAAGGACAATCTTCAAATTTAGTGAGGCAGATCCAGTTACCTGTCATGTGTCGTGAACAACCACTATCAAAGTACTAAATTCCATTAACAATTGATTTCAATGAATGATAAAAAACCGACAAACATTTGGCATCTTTCTTCAACCATACTTTATTCTGCACTTTTCCAACAATAGTGCCATAGGGAGTGGGAACTCTCTTAGGCATTATATTTCTCCATCTCAGATCATTGATTATCTTGAAGCAGCATGGTCTTATATGGCCTGGAGCATCACTAGTGACATATCACTTTGTGAGTGTGAACATCCTTCTTTAATGGCTTAACTATCATTAGCTTAAAGTAGTCACCAATTTCTTATTATCTAGAGGCTTTAACAAACACTATAGTGCTTTCTTCAATAGATTTACCTTTGTTCACAAAGCTTAAGCATCCCCTGCCTTGATCTCTTCTTCCAGCAGCAAATATCTCATTGAGCTTGTTGCTACTGGAAGATAAATTTTCAAGCATAAGCTTAATTTCAACAAGTTCTTTAATTTTTTCCATGCTATTCAATTCTTTTGCAAGAAGTGTTTCTTTAGTAGCCACTTGTTTGACCAAAACTACATTCTCGTCCTTTAAATCCTTGTTTTTCTAAAATAAATATATGTTAATCTTACACACCATTCCCCATTTACCTAGCATTACTTTATAGGTCTTCAAGAATTCTTCATCAATCCCACCATTGACATTTTCATCAGAATCATCATATATTGTACTGACAGCGAAGGCAATGAAATTTTGATTATCTTCTTCTAAATCAGATCCACTAGAAGAGTCCTAATCACTCCAAGTTACAAAGAGTGACTTCTTCTTCTTCTTCAAATGTAAGCACACTAGGATTGGATGTGACCATATCCTTAACACTCATAGCATTGTACACCCTTCTTTTTTTCATTCTCATATTCTTCCTTGATTACAATTCTCTTTTGTATAGGTTTGGAAATATTGGCATTGGCTTCTAACTTCTTAAATCCTTTTGCCTATTTCTTGAAAGCCTTATTGAAATTCTAAGTAAGGCTATTTGCTCCTAAAGGTCTTCTATAATAGCATTCTGGGAAGTTGGCACTTCCTCATTAACTTGTAACGTAATGTTTTTGCCCCTTTTACCTCTATTGCGTTTTGCGCCATCCAGAATCATCTCAAAGGTTTGTAAGGAACCAATGAGCTCATCAATGACCAATCTTTCAAGATCCTTAGCCTCTTCAATGGTTGTGACCTTGATGGAGAATCTCTTAATGAGAGACTTTAACACTTGTCTCATAAGTTTGGCATTTGAATACTCTTTTTCCAAGGCAAAAGCTTGATTTGAAAAGTCACACAACTTCGCATAAAACCCACCAATTGTTTTTTACTCTTGCATTCTCAAGCTTTCAAATCTCAAAGTCAACATTTGCATTTTTAATTTCTTAATTGTGGTTGTTCCTTCATGTGCAATTTCCAAGATATCCCAAGCATTATTTACAATAGTACATTTAGCAATTCTTTTGAATTCTTACATCTCAACACCACAAAATATCACATGCAAGGCATTTGAATTAGCATTAGCCAGTTTTTTTTCCTCTGTAGTCTATTATGCTTTTGGCTTGACAACTCTACCACTCTCAGTGTCTATCTGGGGTGACTCTCAACCAGTCACACAACATGCTTTGCTTTCCCATCGACTATATAGGCCTTCATGCATGTTATGAACCTTTCATAACTTAATTCTAGCAACACTATAGATCTTTATTAGCTACTTTAAGTGGTAAACTCTTATACCAATTGATGAAACTAAACAATGGTTGATAATAAATTACCTCAGTGAAATAGTGCCAAGGAAGTGGGCATTCCTTTACCACCAAATATGAAAAACATTTAACACGCAAAACACCAGGAAGTTGTTTACGCAATTTGGTTTCCTTACGTCTGTGGAACCTAACTTAGTGATAAATATCCACTCTTTTCAACAATTACAACAAGTGATCCTAATCTATCACACCCTGTGACAATTTCTCACTTTTGGACCTTAAAGACTTCAATACTCTCACCACTAAATTCACCCCTTGTGAATTCAACAAGTAAAACCACAACACAAAGGTTTTATTATCAAAATGCACTCATACAATAAAGTTCCTCAAAAGAACATATCAAGTGCTTAATTCTTTCTGTACATTCACCTATACAAGTCTCTCAATTATATAGATTATTTTGGGACTTGCTAACATATAAAGATCTATCTGAATCCCACTAGTACAGCAATAAAATAAACAAAAATACATTATAATAATAACAACCAAAGTCCATTATTGGCTTGAAACTGGCTTAAGTAATCTGATCCAATCCAATCCAATGTCCGTGAGGGATTGGCATGGGTAATCTGATCCAATCCAATCACCAATTATGATTCCTCAAGTGATATGATCTTTCATAATGAACTAGATATCATCCATATATTCATCATAGTCCAAATAAATTGTTCAATAAATTGTTAACACCTTAAACATGAAAGTTACCTCTATACAGATTTGGTGGCTAGAGAGTGAACACTTCTAGCACAAAATTATCATTTCCATATTTTTCAACGCACTGCGTCATACACTTAATACTCAAGCGCAATTTTTATACTATTACAAAACTTTAATATTCTATTCCCATGTTGTTCCCAAATATTCTTTCCAAACTCTAATCCTTCCAACTTCCTTCAAATCATTTATTAAACTCTAATTGTAGAATACTCAACATACCAATGTTTATCTCATCGAATCCAAATGCTGATTATATTAACTATAACTAGTAATTGTCGACTTCCAAATCAATTCTTAAAATATGATTCTCTCCCTTTTCTAAATTGCTTATCCAACAATAGTACCTATCATCCACCATCACTTTGCTCAATATTCCTCTCTTGATAAGATTCCACTCTCATGTTCTCATATTCCTTCCCATAATTTGATGAATTCTATACGACGTGAATCTTGTTTATTTTACACTTGTATACTATTCTTCGAATCCAGCTATATTCTTTTGTTTGAGTTAAAACAAAATAATACACTTAATATTCCTCCGATTTGAGAGGTCATTATTACGTTTCAAAACTTTCTAACCATTAATCGATGGTAACTAAGTTAACCTTCATCTCTCTACTAATTTTCTTAAACTCACATTTCTTTATCTTTCTTGGAAACAATCAATGGCTCAAAAAGACCCTCCAACCGCACTAGTACAAATATGAAGTAACTTTCGATCTACCTCCTTTACCCATACATGTAACTATGCTCCAGGTACATACACAACACCTCGCACGTTCATATAAATCATTCCTAAATTAAAATTATAAAAAAACGAGTCTATAACAAGAAAACATTATTTTATTGAAAACGAACTCTTATATTAACCTAAAATTAATTATGTTTAAAATATGCTCTAATTAAAACACAACATAGTTTACAATTTAATTTAATGACAACTTCAATTAAAAATATTGAATAAAATGAACATAAACAAGGGAAATTCATCCTTAAATTTTCAAACTTAATAGAGTATTTTTATCAAAAATTGAGAGGATATGCAAGTATTTTTAAATGAATTTTTTTATCGAACCTGGGGTTTAAATATTTTTCCATGATTCATATCCACATCCTGAAATGTATCAGAACAGCTAACTCAAGGATCTCAGATACAAATTCTGATTAGTGAAACTGTAAACATTTTACGCAATATTAGAAATCAATGGATGGATTATCTAATAAATAAATACATGGGTTAAACCCATTTTCCTTCAACGGGAAATAGCATAGGGGGAAACTAAATCAGAGCCTAACTCATTATATATGTATACATATTAAAAATCAGTAACTTCTACAAATGCCTAGTTTCCCAACAAAACGAACTATCTACGTTCATGAGTTCTCCTTGTACCTGACGAATATCTTCCAAAATCACCACCAGAGCTTCTGCCTTTCACATCAGTGTGTTTCTCTTCCTCCTGATCTAATGCCGACTTCTGTTTTCGCAACATATCCTCTGCGTATCGACGCCACAGCGCTTCCCTCTCTTTTCTTGGCATCTTGTTATACCTTGGATCGGGCTTCAGAAGACGTTTGGCAGTTGACCATGAATTAAGGGCTGTTTTACCACCTTCTGTCTCTTGAGCAGTTGCATCTTGAGTTATGACTTCTGCTAACAGAGCTCTGAAGTCGTTCACACATCTCTACAAAATGGCCAAATAGAACGGTTATGTCAAACACAAATATTTAAAATCCCCTAAACAATTTATGCATAAATCACTTCAAAGTTACAATGTCCAATCCTTTCTTCAACTTGTAAACAAAGAGAACACTACTAGCGTGTTAATGTAAAACATGTATTACTTAGCAGTAACTGTAAATGGGAGTAGCAGGATGGCATAAGTGTTAAAATCATAACAATATTGATGATCATTTTAGTTACAAAATTACCTCAAATAGCATCTTTATGTGCTCACGGAAGAGCTTCTCCATATCAGATGAATCCAGATCAGGATTCGCTGCACGTCCCTGAGGATCCTTTTCCAACTTAGGCTTTGACTCTGTCCAGGATGCCTAGAACAATCAATAGAAAGACATGAACGACTTGACAAATTCCAAATGAGCCAACAAAACCAAGCATTTGAGAATAATGATCTTAAACATCTTAGAAGCTTAAATACATACTTCAGAGGAAAAGGTGAAAAAATTAATTGCATCTGATGTATTGTAGATGAGGGACCTAATTCATGTTATCAGGAAATTTTCTTTTAAATGATAATAAAACAGACAAACACTAATGAGCGGATATTTTTCTAGTTTAGTAATGCCATGATAGAAATAGTAACATATAGAAAGTCCTGAATCATTCAACATCAAATTAAGGTCATATTTAATTGTTTTAGAATTGTATCATCTAGAAATATGTTGTTAAAGAAAAGCATACCTGGGGATCTTTAATTGTTTCCACAAGCAAAGCTTGAAAAGATGCAACCGCCTCCTTCCTGCGAACTTTTAGTCGCACCCTTTCCATTTCTTGTTCTTCTCTCTCTTTCCTTTTCCGCAACTCTCGCTCTCTTTCCTTCAGTTTCTCCTGGATTAATAAAAGGCAAACAAATTTACTTGATGCAGTTCTGGATACACGTGGATATCTTTTCTAATATTTTTTCAATGTCCTATTGAAACAAATAACAAATCCAAAGCAATAGATAACAATGACATAACCGTGCTCTCACATTGCCTATAGTTGCAAGACATAAGGTATAAAAAGAACAGCCTTCTCCTACATATAACGGATCTATCATTTAGGAAGCTTCTGAGATGAGCTCTTTAATTTCTTCTGTCTAACTTGTTAAAGTAACTGTTTGGCTATTCCACACAAGCATAATTTTGAGTGGGGCCATATGTTCCACCGACATATCAAACGATCCTTGGAAGACATTTCACACTATGCTTGGAAGAGGATTTCAAACACGCAAAGAGAGCCGAGATGAAAGGAATAAGAC